>NC_134360.1:181203535-181258851 GCF_048569485.1 Anomaloglossus baeobatrachus | reverse complement strand
AAAAATAATGGATGGCTTGATAAGTAGAAACCAGCTCTAAATTATGAGATATTGCTACTCTATCACTCTGGGGTGACAGAAGCCTCCTTAACCGAATAATGCAATGTATCTTCCATGAGCTTCCAAATTTACTACGTGATTGATCAGTGTCGTGTATTCCCCTATTATAATTGTCATTTTCAGTAACCATAGGGCTTCATGTGTTGCACATCGCTGAAATCGCATTGTCTCATTGTGACATCACATGTAATGGTGTCCTATGGAGTCACACTGCCATGGCAGTCACAAATATTTCTGAATGTTTTTATTTTTCTGTCACAAACCAAACGTGACCACACTCAACAAACTTTTGTGACTTTTTGTTTTTTATTTTCTCTTTTCAGCAAAATTACAGCTGTAAAATTAAGCAAGTTGTGCAGATAGTGTTTTTTTTTTTTTTGTTGTTTTTTTTTGTTTTTAGTCTGGGTCCTGCTGTCATGCCACATAGTATTCTAGTACCAAAACTAGTGCTGACTAGTGATGAGCGGACACTACTGTGTTCGGTACTTGTAAGGCTGCTTTCACACATACGGTTTTTGCAGTGCGGCTCAATCCGGCTCAAAAACCTATGCAACGGATGCGGCGAAAAAAACGGATCAGTTGCATAAGTTTTTCCATGCGGCCCGTCCGTTTTTTGACGGATTCGGCTTGATACTGAGCATGTGCAGTGCAAAAAACCGCATCCAGCGGCCGGAAGCGTTTTTTGCCGCAGGATGCCGCATTCGGCGTCCATAGGCTTGCATTGTAAATCGCACCGGATCTGGTGCGATGCAGTTTTTTCGCCGCACAAAAACGTGACAGGCAACGTTCAATCCGGCCGCCGCATGGGCTAAATATGCCGCATCCGGCAAAAAGCCAGACGCAACGCAAGGCCATGCGGCACAATACCCGGCGCTAATGCAAGTCTATGCGGAAAAACAAGGCAACCGGCGGCAAAAGAAAACTGTTACGTTTTTTCTGCAAAGCGCCGTAGTGCCGCAGTGCATAAAACGGATGTGTGAAAGCAGCCTAACTAGTGATGAGCAAGCACTACCGTGCTCGGTACTTGTGACTAGTAATGAGCGGGCACTACAATGCCTGGGTGCTTAGTACTGGTAACTAGTGATGAGGAAGCACTATCCTGCTCAGGTGCTCGATACTTGTAACTAGTGATGAGCGGGCACTACCATGTTCGGGTACTTGGTTGGTACTCGTAAACTAGTGATGAGTGAGCACTATCCTGATCGGGTGCTAGGTACTCCTTACTAGAAAAGATGAGTGAGCACTACCATGTTCATGTGCTTAGTACTGGTAACTAGTGATGAGCGGGCACTACCATGTTCGGGGTACTTGGTTGGTACTCGTAACTAGTGATGAGTGAGCACTATCCTGATCGGGTGCTAGGTACTCTTTACTAGAAAAGATGAGTGAGCACTACCATGTTCATGTGCTTAGTACTGGTAACTAGTGATGAGCGGGCACTACCATGCTCGGGTGCTCAGTACTCATAATGAGCAGTTGGATGCTCGGAAGGCGCGACTCAAGTACCCGAGTATAATGGAAGTCAATGGGAGACTTTTGTGGAAAAATGCAAGAGTTCCCTATTGACTTCCATTATATTTGGGTACATGAGTTTCGCCAATTCGAGCGTCCAACTGCTTGTTACAAATACCCAAAAATGGAAGTGCTCACTCATCACTAGTGCTGATGAATACCATTCCCAGCTTTCATTCCTCCTGTGCTGGTTAGAATGTGACAGAAGATATGTGGTTACTTAGAGAAGATTTCGTGTACTAGGCCTCAGTTTTCCTTTCAGACTGTCAACAGATATCATTGTTGTCCATAGCAACCTATCAGAGCTCAGCTTTCATTTTTGAACAGCTCTGGTAAATTGAAAGCTGCCCTGTGATTGGTTGCTATGGGCCACACAGTTTTGATAAATCTGCCTCCATGTTTGCCCCACCTATTTTGATACAATTTACATGTATTTTTTTATTTTTTTTATTTTTTTAAGTAAAAATTGTTAGCGCCAAATTATTGATTACTAAATATTAAAGTATACTCTTGCATACATTAAAGCCTCCTCAGGCGATATTAATGCTTAATGTCGTGAATTGCATTGGGAACTGATGTCTTGTAGCCATTACTAAGCAGTAAAGTAAATGGTTAATATTCTCCACAGATTACATATATATTTTTTTTCTCTAGGTCGGTCAGGTAGCTTTTAATACCGCGGTGTTTTAGAGAAGTGTTTTAGGACTCCTTATCACACAAGAAATAATTTTCTGCTTGCACCTAATATAGGAATCTGCCTCTTCAATCTGACACTGATAGACAGAGAAAATGACTCCATGGAGCAGCGATCATGTCATCCCGGGATCAGCTGCCTCCTGAATAACGCTTTGTTTTCTGGTGCATGTGGTAAAACAGACTAAAGTCAGCCATGTGGAGTTCACCCTCACAAAAGATTCAACTGATCGCATGTGACAGCCAGAAAGACTTTGGCTAAAAGTGTAAAATAATAATAAAATGCTACATTTTGTATAACTTTTATAACATGGCCTGTTGAACTATACCTTTACTGATAGTATGGTGCAGGATAGTTACTTAAAGGGAATCTGTCACCAGGTTTTTGCTCCCCCATCTGAGAGCAGCATAATGTAGAGACAGAGACCCTGATTCCAGCGATGAGTCACTTACTGAGCTGTTTGCTGTCATTTTGATAAAATCAATGTTTTTTTCTGCTGCAGATCGACCAGTAAGAGTGCACTCACACGAGCGTATAACTCGGACGAGTGCAGTGCGAGAAAATCTCACATTGCACTCGGACTAATGTTATTCAATGAGGTAGAGCAGATGGTCAGCTTTTTTTTTTTTCTCATCCAGACTCTGGGTGAGCGAAAAGTTGCAGCATGCTGCAATTGTCAGCAAGAGGACCCTGTCACCCATCTGAGTGCACTCTGATAATATCCGAGTGCTGTGCAATAATCGCATCAGTTGACAATGGAGGAGATGGGGAGATTAATCCCTCCTCTTCTCTGCAGCTGTGATCCGATCGCAGTTGCATGATACTCAGCTCACGCTGCAGCAGAGTGGGAGTGAGTCATTAGCATATCACATCCTATGCAGTCGCATCGGATGCATACGATCATGTGAATCCAGCCTTATACCGAGCTCATGAATATGCTGGACTACCTGAAGCACGCCAAGTAGTCCTGTAATGATGATCTACTGCTGATTAAATAGATTGTATTAAAACTACACTAAGCAGCCCAGTAAGTGACACATCGCTGGAATCAGGATGTCCTTACATTATACTGCTGTCATATTAGGTGTTAAAAACCTATGGTCACACTTTGTTTTTTTTTCTGAAGCAGTTTTTTTCATGAGTTTTCTGCAAATTGAAAGTTGCTTTTTGCAGTATCAGCAATTCTTTAAGACTCTAGAAAATCTCATGCAACGTTTGTTTTTGTTTTTTTTTCTTTTTCTGTTTTTTTTTTTATAAAGATTCCGCATGTGACATTGTTTCAGCATTTTCACCATTTGAAAGCAATAAGTGCAAAACTCAACATTATTGCTGCGTTTGGTGAATGAAACTAATTTTTATTTAAATGTGTACTGTACACACCAAAAAGGCAGCAAAACAGCAAAATTTCGGCTGATTGTAAATCTTTTTTTTTTTTTTTTTTCTGCCAAGAGCAAATTTTGGCTGCAGGAAAAAACACAGCAAAAAATGCAATAGGCTATGTGTGCATGCTTAGTATTTGCAGCAGAAAAATCTGCTGCAAATACTGTTTTGTTGGCAGGAAAAATGCAGCATAAAATACATGTTTCGTGGGTGTTTTTTTTTTTTTTTTTTTGTTTTTTTTTTTTGTTTTTTTTTTAAGTTCTTCCCAATCATGATCGGTGAAATATGCAACAAAAGGTTAAACTTTTTCTGTACAGTGTCTGGTGTGCTTGTCTGTTGTGTGTGTTTGTTTTTTTTTTTTTTTTTTTTTTTTTTTAATTTAAAACACTAACCTCTGTCCGGAGTTATTCAGCAGAAATATTGGGAGATTTCTGCCATAAAGCTGAATAGAGCTCTAAATATACTATAGGATAGAAATTTTGAATTAGTTCACCAAAAGTAACACTACTAAAGCTATTCAGGAGAATATATGCAATCTATCAACACCAGCCAAATACTGTACATTGGTACGTTCGTCATGGTTTAGGGTACAGTTCCGGCTATTCGTGTCGTCCTGGATATCTGGTTGGGATGATCTGCTCTCGGACCATGTGATTATTATATGGGATGTCACTGAAAACTGTTGGAAAAATGTCTCTTGTCAACATTATAGACATAAGGGGGGCACTTCTTGAAAATTAACATTGCGGTACAGAAATATAAGGTGGTAAGTTGTCCTTTTTAATCCATACAAAAGAGGGTAACTTAATGGTTAATTTCAAGTCTGATCGCTAGGATCCCTAGCGATCCCAAGAATGGCAACCGTAGCGATCCCAAGAATGGTGAATTAGCAGGGTATGTTTAAAATGTAACCTTTAATAAATTTTATATAAAAACGGGAAAAATTCACAGACAAACACAACAAGTGATGATCCGAAAATAGGAAGTTATGCATACAGCAAGGGTCTATATCGGAAAATCACACCAGAAGCCTGCTGACAATGTAAAATTGCAGAGGCTGGCAAAAAAACCTATTAATATAAGGCATATAAAATGGAAAGGTCTCACCGGTATATCTTTTGTTCAACAACCCTGGTGATGAAAGGAATCGCAGGGGGGGAGCTATTTAGTGCCTAGCTACCACAAACCCCTCAAGTTGAGATCCATTGAAGGCGTGTTCCAGTCATTTTAAACATACACTGCTAATTCACTATTCCATTTGAATATCTGCTCCTGCTATTGTTACCATCCCAAGAATGGCAACCGTTAGCGATCCCAAGAATGGCAACCGTTAGCGATCCCTAGAATGGCAACCGCTAGCGATCCCAAGAATGGCAACCGCTTGCGATCCCAAGAATGGCAACCGTTAGCGATCCAAGAATGGCAACCGTTAGCGATCCCAAGAATGGCAACCGCTAGCGATCCCAAGAATGGAAATCATTCTACAGAGCTCTGGCTTTGATGGAACGGAGGTACACATGCTCGACGTCTACCCCTTTCATTGTACGAGTCCTGATTGACATGATTCATACAGTTACCACAAATACTCTATGGACGCCAGTCGTTACACGAAAGCCTCTGCATATCGCTCATGACGGAGGGCTCTATTGTACATTTTGAGCTTACATACCGATGGATTAATCCAAGAGTTTACTTCCTTTGGATAATTCTGTATAACCCCTCTGTACCTCACATCTGCACAGTGTTATTATTGGCCTATTGTGTGCCTTCCCGCTAATGCATTCCTTTTACATTAGCAATCGATAGTCAGTAATAGAAAGTAGGAGGGAGAATGCTGTATATTCTGTGAGCAGGAGAGCTCTACTCGCTCTGTCACGGAGGTTACAAGCTTAGCTGCTTAAATAGGAGACTCCATGATCTCTGTAATGTCATCCTGGCTATGGGAAAGAAGCCGTAAACATCACAAGGGCTATGGTCCCTGACATTTATACAATTTTATATTTTCCTTGCATTCTTGTTTTTACCATCTTATAACATTCTTAGCTGTGAAATGTGTAATTGTGTGTTTCTGATGTCCCTTTAAAGGAATTGTCTCATCTTATCGGGCGGCACGGTGGCTCAGTGGTTAGCACTGCAGTCTTGCAGCGCTGGGGTCCTGGGTTCAAATCCCACCAATGACACCATCTGCAAGGAGTTTGTGTGTTCTCCCTGTGTTTTGCGTGGGTTTCCTCCGGGGTCTCCAGTTTCCTCCCACTCTCCAAAGACATACAGATAGGGACTCAAGATTGTGAGCCCCAATGGGGACAGTGTTGCCAATGTATGTAAAGTGCTGTGGAATGAATAGCGCTATATAAATGATTAAATTATTATTATTATTATTATTATTATTATGAAATGAGTAAAATTGGAGAGTTCATGTACATTAAATGGAAGTAAACTCGGGACTACAGAACAGGAGAAGGACTTGGGTATTCTCATTACAAATAAGCTGAGCAGCAGCACTCAATGTCAAGCAGCAGCTGCTAAAGCAAACAAGATTTTAGGGTGTATAAAAAGAGAGAGATTAGATCCCGTGATCCCAACGTATTGTTGCCCCTCCATAAATCACTTGTAAGGCCACATCTGGAATATGGTATCCAGTTTTGGACTCCACATTTTAAAAAGGACATTCAGAAGTTGGAGTTGGTTCAAAGGCAGGCAACAAGATTACTACAAGGAATGGAGGCCTCCTATATGATGACAGGTTGAAAAAGTTAGCTATGTTTAGCTTAGAAAAAAGACGTCTCAGAGGAGATCTCATTTATATGAATAAATGCATGTGTGGTCAATATAAAGGACTGGCACATGACTTATTTCTTCCAAAGACAATACTAAGGACCAGAGGGCACTCACTGCGAGTGGAAGAAAAGCGATTCCGACAGCTAAATAGGAAAGGGTTCTTTACAGTTAGAGCAGTCAGACTGTGGAATGCCCTACCACAAGAGGTAGTAATGGCAGATACTATAATAGCTTTTATAAAAGTGCTGGATGATTTCCTCACTACACACAATATTGTTGGTTATAAATGACTTGGTGACCAAATGTAGAACTGGTGGAGGAAGGTTGAACTAGATGGACCTAGGCCTTTTTTTCAACCTAAGTAACAATGTTAAACCCAAAAAACGTTGCAGTTCACCTATTTCCTAAAAATTCTCTTTGTTCTCAAGAGCCATGATTTTTCGTTCCGTGTACTGCACGTTGCTTAGGTTATCGGCCAGTTCTGCAGTCTGAGGGGTGGCAGGTTTCTTAAACAAGGAGTCCACGCTCTTTGCATACTCTGTATTAGTTTCGAGCCTGAAAGCGGTGTTCTGAAGTTGGCCTGGTCCTGCGATCAGAGTAAATTGTGTCTCTGCTGTCTACTGATATTGTTGAGTCCAAACTGCCTCTGCTTTCAGCATGGGAGAATACTCCGTTTAGACCAGCATTGTGATCATGCCGGTGATCAGAACTGTTACTCTTAGGCCGGTTTCAAACGTCTGTTTCAGGTACGTGTGACATCAGTTTTTAACACGGATGCCACACGTACCCATGTTGCTCTATAATGTTACTCACATGGCCGTGTTTTCACACGGACCGTGTGATCCCTCGTGGCCCCGCACGCACCCATGTAGACATGTCAGTTTTTCTCCAGCAGCACTGGTGTCACACGGATCGCACACTGATGTGATCAGTGTAACACGTACCAGAGAAAACATGGGTCTTTTAAATAAAAAGATTTTCTATATTTACCTGTATCCAGCGCTGTTTTCTTCGGCTCTGCTGCCTCCAGCTCCTGACCGCCGCTCATTATACTCATAGAATATTCACTGCACTGAAGAGCTGGAAGCCGGAGCATTGCTGGGGGACTTCAGTGCCGGGGACTGCATTGCTGTTGACGTGTGTGTGTGTGTGTGTGTGTGTGTGTGTGTGTGTGTGTGTGTTTGTGTGTTGATGACCTGGAAGCCAGATCATCATGGGGACAGCATCGGGGACTCGTCAGAGTTCCCAATGAACTCTGAAGAACCGTGAAGTCACCGTCCGGACACCCGCTGTAGCGCGTGGATGTCATCGGAGTTCATTGGGAACTCCAATGACCTCCTGGATGTCGCTGCACACACGCTTTTTTTTTTTTTTTTTTTTTTTTTTTCCTTTTTCTAGCTGAATACTCACCTGTCCTCAGCGGTGCTGTACCCAGCGCTGTCATCTTGATGGTCCGGCTCCCAGCTCCTCGCGGCAGTGAATATTCTATGAGTATATAATGAGCGGGGGTCAGGAGCAGGAGGCAGCAGAGCGGAAGAAAACAACGCTGGATACAGATAAATATAGAAAATATTTTTATGTAAAAGACCAGTGTCTTCTCCGGTACGTGTGACACGTATGCAAACATGGATGTCACACGCGTGACACACGTGTGGCTATAACCATGTGTGTGACTTGTACCTGATTTAAACACGGACGTCTGAAACTGGCCTTAAGGAGTATACCGCCCCCCGGCAAGCAATAAGCCGAGAGGCAGAGGAGCGGTGTGCTCTTGAAGAATGAGGATGATGAGGATGATACGCCTTTTTATGTAGGGTTTTTATTAGATATATAATAGAATGTGGAATTTTATGGCAGACAGTCACAATTACATAATAGCCGTATAAACTATGATTATGACAGAAACATTGCCAAGGGCAGAGTCTGCTGTAATGTACAGATCTGTAAGAATTGTAATTAGTAACTACGGTACTACAATGTGTATGCATAAAATGGCTGCACAACTTTCCGCAGACAGGTGTGCTTACAATTTGACACTGGTGTCTTACTTTTTTTCCCTGTGAAATTTCCTATTGTAGTTAAGTGTAAAGATGCCCATACATCATTTATAGTGGTCTCCCGAATTTTTTACTGTTTCATGCTGCTCTACCTCATTTGACGTAATCTGTAGACAGTACACATTACATGGTCATCCAATCCCTCCAAAATAAGCAGTTGTGGCAGCCTTTTTTTTTTTTTTTTCCTATATTATATGGGAGCATTAAAGGGTTTTTCTACGTTGACAAAATTCAAATGATTTGTATAGTTTTAAATCAACAAACCCAGACGGTACTCTCCCTCCCTGGGTCCAGCGCCCGCTCTCAGCTGCTGCTCCACACTGTTCTGACTGCAGCAGTGACGTCACAACCACAGCTCATATCACCGCTGCAGCCACTCACATCTGTGAAAATGAAAAATCCCTTCAATGCTTGGCTCATGCTCCCTGTGCAGGGGTATATATCGGAAGTATAAGTATACTACAGTACAGTGACCTCCCCCACCTCTGATGTACTGCATAAGGCCCAGTCACACACACAACGACTTACCAGCGATCCCGAAAACGATGCGACCTGATAGGGATCGCAGGTAAGTCGCTGGGAGGTCGCAGGTGAGATGTCACACAGTCAGATCATACCAGCGATGCAGGAACTATACAGGTGGCAGTAGCGACCTGTATAACAATCTCAGCAGTCACTGGGACCCTGTCACACAGCGTCAAACACAGCGATGTGTCCTGCCCAGCAGGACATCGCCTTTGAAGAAAATGGCCTGGACCATTCTGCAACGACCGGCGACCTCACTGCAGGGGCCTGATCGCTGGTAGGTGTCACACATAATGAGATCGCTAACGGGATCGCTACTGCGTCACAGAAACCGCGACTCAGCAGCGATCTCGCTAGCGATCTCGTTATGTGTGATGGTACCTATAGACTTAGTGCCAAATGATGGCCAAAGACAACTTGCATAAGAAAGTGCGGCAACCATGTTTTCATATACAGTTTAGAGGGCATCATCAGCCTCTGGAAACCCCCATATTTCCCCAACACTACTGTTACAAACCTGCCCGGGCTCCTAAGGCCGCTTTCACATTGTGCTTTCACCTACGTTCACTGGTCCCGTCAGGGCATCCATCCCAAACACCCCCCCCTACCCCCCGCAAAACGTGTTTCGGACGCATACGCCGACAGGGCCATTGACTATGATGGAGCAGACTGTCAGCATATGCTCCGTCTTGCACCATTTTTGGGCTTTCTGTAGGCAGACATCCGAATGTAGTCTACTGCGTCTGGGTGTCCGCCTGCAGAAAATGTATATGCCCGAAAATGGTGCAAGACAGCGCACACTCTACCGGAGTCTGCTCCTTTATAGTCAATGGCCCAATCGGCGTATGCGTCTGAAACACGTTTTGCAGGGGGGAAGAGGGGTTTGGATGGATGCCCCGACAGGACCAGTGAACGTAGGTGAAAGCGGCCTTACTGGTCTCTGTGCTCTCTGTTTGGGTTGGATGGACATTTGACTGCTACAACCATTCATGGGTTTTGCCATATACCTACCCAGCAGGTCCCCCTATAGTTCAGCGTATCTCATGGGAGCTATGCTGAATGCAGTGAAAAAGTACAATGTGAACGGAGCCTATCTTTGGAAATACTTTGCAGTAATGGTCTTCAGGTACCACCTGTATTTAAGTGTAGAGCTGCATACAGAACTGCAGGCTTCAGAACGGTGATGTCCTAGATGTTGTACACCTGTATCAAGTTTCTTAGATCCATACAGACATCCATTTTAATAATGGACCCATGTGTGAGACTCAAAGCAGGTCCTATTCTCATCTGTTTTGCAGCTTACCGTATTTTTCGTTTTATAAGGCGCACCGGATTAGAAGACGCACCCCAAATTTAGAGCTAAAAAAGGTAAAAAAAAATAAAAATAAATAAAATGGTGTCAGTCTTATAATCCGGTGTTGTCTTACCGGAGGGGGGCAAGAGTGGTGGTGAAGCGGGGTCACAGGAGGCAGAGGTTGTGCTGGCAGCCGCGGCGGGTTAGTAGTGTCAGCCTCTGGCGGCATGCGCGGCGGCAGCAGCGTTCAGTGGTGGCAGGAGCCGTGGTGGAAGACGCGGCGGGTCCGTGGCTGCGGGTGACAGGTGGAGCAGGCCGGTGAAGTAAGTGTCTGTGTGTCCGCGGTCCCGCTTCAAATGATGGCGCCTGGAGCGGAACATGCGCAGATGGAGCGCTCATCCAAGGGCCTCATTTGCGCACGCGCTGACTCCCGTCGCCATCATTTGAAACTGGGACCGCGGACACACTCAGACACCTGCCGCACAGCCGCCCGCCCGAAGCACACACGCACAGAGTGACAGCGAGCAGGCCGTCCGCCCGCCCGCATGTACAGAGAGGCAGCTGGCACCGACGGGCACCCGGCTGCCTGCACGCAGCCACAGGCACCCGGCCGCCAGAACGCACCCGGTCGCCGCACAAACAGCACCCCGGTAAGCTGTATTCGGATTTTAAGACTCGCCCTTCATTTTCCTCCCAAATTTTTGGGAGGAAAAGTGCGTCTTATAATCCGAAAAATACGGTACTTGGTGATAAAATTCCATAGGGATCAGATAAGTGCAAGTGAAAACTGGAGCTCTCCTTTCTACTTCAGTGTTCTTCCATTTTTTTACTGACCCATTGTTAGGAGTTAATGGATAAATTAAAATTCAAGATATTTTGTTTCCTTCAGTTCTTAAAAATGTATAAGAAAAACATATGTATGAGATAAAAGCGATCGTTGGTACAGGGATATAAAAATGGATGTGTGAATGTAGCGATGTGACACTCCAGGTCGTAGATACGATTTGCCGAGAACGCATATAGGTCGTTTTGTGACCAGCGCTACAAAAACAATTTATGTGCGATCTCGGCAAATCGTATCTACGACCTGGCGTGTCACATCGCTAGCGATATCGTTGTGTGTAAAGCAGCCTTTAGACTGTATTTGGGTTTGGCCATTCGGTTTAAAATTCCACTTACTTTGCGTTCTTTCTGTCAAAATGATGTACCCCATTATTAGTAAATGGGATGTGTCTGAGGCGGGTGGACTGCATGATTGATCTGACACAGTGGTGCGGCTCCATATACCCAGATCTGAGTAGAGCCCACCAAAATCTATTAATGATGGTAGTGTTACTTTAAGTTTTTATTCTTTTTAAAGTATCTGTCTGAGCTTTATCTGGCATGAATGACGTTGAGCTGTGATGATACCACACAATCCGTGGACTGGTATTCTGCCGTCTTTGGAAGAAAGCCACCAAGATTTTTCTTTTTTTGTTTTTATAATCTTGGACACCCTTTTGGATATCTCTATAGCTGGATGTAAATGGCATTGCCTTATCTGGCGCAAAAAAAAACAAAACTGCTTCCATTGTGTTTCTCGATGGATGAATATCTGTGGAGGGTCTTGTTTGTTCGGTTATGGTTCACTTCACAATGCACTTTCTCTACTGGAATCTTCGTAATGGAAGTGGATTTGTGCTCTGAGAACCACTGAATGGCTCTTACCAAAGTTACCTCCGAGAAGTTGGCACTTCTTTCTCTGGAGTGAAGTGAAGGTAGCTTGTATTTTAGAAATGGAGATTGCGGAATCCTCATATTGTCATATCTATTGTAGCCTGCTCTTCACATGATGGCAGAGTGTTATGGAATACCTAAAGATAATTGTTGTAAAACTCTTACCCGCAACATACTTAATGAAAACCATTTGGGTGTGATCAATGTTGATACTATTGGGGTAGGTTCACATGTCCGCTTTCTCCACATCTGGAAAAAAAATGGTCCGATTATTCTTATAAGCCCAGTGTCCCACTTGCGATTCCCTGGCGTTTATCTTACGCAATTTACGTGGTGCATCACCCAGTACGGACTCACGCTCTCCTCACAGAAGCGGGTCGGTTGCATGCATCTCAATGCAGCCGACCCGCTCCTGTGGGCAGCGTGTGAGTCCGTGACGGGTGATGCATCGCGAAAATTGCGTAAGATACACGCAAGGCAATCGCAAGTGGGACTTCAGCCTAAAGCCTGCTTTACACGTTGCAATTTCGCATACGATCTCGTATGCGATTTTTTTTTTTTTTTTTTTTTTTTTTTTTTTTTTTTTTTGCAACGCCCCCATCGTATGTCCGGCACATTCAATTTGTTGAACGTGCTGCACATACGATTAAGGCTAGTTTCACACTTGCGTTGAACGGCATCCGTTGCATTACGTTGTGTGACGGATGCAATGGATGTGTTGCATATAGTGGCGCAACGGATGCTGCAAAACAACGCAATTCGTTTTTTTTTTTTTTTGGTTTTTTTTCTACAGTTTTACCGTCGGCAGACTATTGTGAACGATCAGCTGATCGCTAACAGTAGTCCGCCGCCGGGTGATCAGCTGATCACTCACAGTAGCCGGCCGCCGGGTGATCAGCCGCTCACTCACAGTAGACGGCCGCCGGGTGATCAGCTGATCAGTCACAGTAGACGGCCGCCGGGTGATCAGCTGATCGCCGACAATGTGTGCGGGGTGCGGGAGCGGGGGGTGGAGTGCGGTGGGTGGAGCCGAGCAGGGCCATGGCTGAGGACGTTGGAGGACAGGTGAGTGAGTGTGAGTGTGTATACATACGGAGTGCGGGGAGGGGGCGGAGCCAAGCAGGGAAGTGTCGGGCTCCCGGCACACATAACCAGGGTTCCTTGGTTACCCGATGTGTACCCTGGTTACGGGTGGAGGGAGCCAGAGAGAGCATGCGCAGTGAAATCCAAAGGATTCTGCTGCTCAAAAAAAGTTACATGCTGCGTTCCTTCCGCCCGACACAGCGTCAAAATAACGACACTGCGTCGTACGGTGGATGCAACGCTGACACTTGCGTTACAGTGCGTCATCCATAAAAGTCTATGGAGAATAGCGCAGTGCGTTAACGGACTGCGCGGCTATTCTCCATAGTGACGGACTCCGCTGAACGCAAGTGTGAAACTAGCCTAACCCCCATCACACGTACTTACCCGTCCATACGACCTCGATGTGGGCGGCGAAAGTCCACTTCCTGGGGAGGGAGGGACGTCACGCGGCTTTTTTTTTTTATTTCCCCCCCCCCCTTTCCTCTCTCTGGGGGGAGTTCAGGTTGTCCCTACAGTATGTGTGTGTGTGTGTATATATATATATATATATATATATGTATATATATGTGTATATATATATATATATATATAATGTATGTATGTATGTATGTATGTATGTATGTGTATATATATATATATATATATATATATATATATATATATATATATATATATATATATATATATATATATATATATATATATATATATATATATATATATATATATATATATATATATATATATATATATATATATATATATATATATATGCACATGGTTACGTTTTTGCATTTCTTCATTGCTTTCTAGGGTAAAAAATATGCTGAAAGAATTGTCATGCTGCAGTTTTCGAAAACTGTCGTTTTCCAACTCAGCCAGGAGAAACAAATTCAATAATGTACATGAGATTTCTGAAATTTCTTAACTTTTGTTGCTACTGTAAAAAAACTGCTTTTAAATTGCAGATAAAGCACAGCAAAAAAAGTGCAAAAATGCAATGTGTGAACATAGCCTAAGGGGCAGAAAAAATGGACAAACAGACATGCATTGCCAATTTTCACACAACACTGATAAAAGTCTGAAATGACTTGTCCCCCCCCCCCCCCCCCCGCTTGTGGGACCATTTGGGCATATAAAAATTGGACAGATGCACAGCCCCAATTGATTCAAAATCGTATTTTTTTTTTTTTTTTTTTGGACCATTTGTTCTGAGGGGGAAAAAAAAAAATCAGGCGTGTGCTTCCCTAAAGAATATTATAGGTCTGAATGCTATTTGTGAAAGCCACGGTCAGCACTCAGAAAAGACAATCTGTCATGTACATGAGCCCTTAGCACGAGTCTGACCCCAAATGTAGTATTTTCACGTACAAACCATCTTACTAGGGTCATCTACCTACGTCAGTAATCTCGTTTTGTGTCATTGTATCAGGTAGTCCAGTGTTCTGTTTGGTTTTCTTTTTCTGTTCCTTTTATTTCTTCTTTTTAGGAGCTCACTACAATGCTATTACTACAATTCTTTAACAGCTACATTATATGTGAGTCCACGTAAGGCTATGTGCCCATGGGACAATGTACTCGTGGATTTTGCCGCAGAAAACCTGCGGATTTATCTGGATTTTCCAGATAAATCCGCAGGTTTACTCAAGTACAGACGCTCCCCATGTTATCCTATGGGACATGGGGAGTGCTGTATCAATGCTGCGGTATGCGTGGCTGTGGAATATGCTGTGGATGTCCCGCAGCTGCACGTAACTGCATGTCAATTATTCATACGGAAATATCTGCGGATGTCTCGCCTTTCCACTATGAAGATACAGACCAGGAATTCCGCAGGTATTTCCACAATTGTCCCGCAGGTTTACCGCAGCAAAAATGCTAAAATTCCGCAGCAATGGATAGCTGCGGATTCTGGGGATCAGCTACAGGAAACCTGCGGACAAACCTGCGGCAAAGTCCGCGGGTACCTTGTCCCTTGGGCACATAGCCTTAAAGTTGTAGCAGAGCTGAGGTTGTGAGATGCAGGGCTGAATTCAGCATAGTCCATGTGACCAGTGTATGCCATCTGTTTTTCTCATAACTATTTGCTTTATTTGTTTTTTTTTTTGTTTTTTTTTTTTATTAAAATTGATAGTTTGAGAAATTAAACATTAAAAAAGGGGGTTTTCCCATCCTAATAGAAGCTAAAAAAAAATATTTTTTGGAATTTACTGCTTATTAAAATTTGCTGCCATTCTTAATATATTAACAGTTTCCTTTTCCTTTTATAGCTTGTTGTCTAGACCCCTGCTGTTGTCTTAGGGGTGCTTCACACATAGCGAGATCGCTACCGAAATCGCTGCTACGTCACGGTTTTGGTGACGCAGCAGTGACCTCATTAGCGATCTCGCTGTGTGTGACACTGAGCAGCGATCTGGCCCCTGCTGTGAGATCGCTGCTCGTTACACACAGCCCTGGTTCGTTTTCTTCAAAGGCGCTCTCCCACTGTGACACACAGATCGCTGTGTGTGACAGCGAGAGAGCGACGAAATGAAGCGAGCAGGGAGCAGGAGCCGGCATCTGGCAGCTGCGGTAAGCTGTAACCAGGGTAAACATCGGGTAACCAAGGGAAGCCCTTTCCCTGGTTAGCCGATATTTACCTTCGTTACCAGCCTCTGCCGCTCTTGCTGCCAGTGCCGGCTCCTGCTCTGTGCACATGTAGCTGCAGTACACATCGGGTTAATTAACCCGATGTGTACTGTACCTAGGAGAGCAAGGAGCCAGCGCTAAGCAGTGTGCTCTGCTCTCTGCTCTCTGCACTGTGACATGTAGCTGCAGTACACATCGTGTAATTAACCCGATGTGTACTGTAGCTAGGAGTGCAGGGAGCCAGCGCTAAGCAGTGTGCGCTGCTCTCTGCACATGTAGCTGCAGTACACATCGGGTTAATTAACCCGATGTGTACTGTAGCTAGGAGAGCAAGGAGCCAGCGCTAAGCAGTGTGCGCGGCTCTCTGCACATGTAGCTGCAGTACACATCTGGTTAATTAACCCGATGTGTACTGTAGCTAGGAGAGCAAGGAACCAGTGCTAAGCAGTGTGCGCGACTCCCTGCTCTCTGCACATGTAGCAACGTTATGATCGCTGCTGCGTCGCTGTGTTTGACAGCTAAGCAATGATCATAACAGCGACTTACAAGGTCGCTGTTACGTCACAGAAAATGGTGACGTAACAGCGACGTCGCTGTCGCTATGTGTGAACCCAGCCTTACACTCTTGTTTACAGCTTGCTGCCCAGAAGACCGGCCACTGCTGGTAGACAGAACATGCACAGTGCTTACAAGCCTTTTGTATGGAGCTTGTAAGCGCTGTTCTGAAGCTTGATCACCCGGAGCGCACGGTTAACTCAAAATCCCAGCTAGCTTCAATCTGTGTTTACATGTTAATGTCTCAGGGACTGCTGAAAATTTTAATAAGCAGTAAATGACAAAATGTTTGTATTTACAAGCAGCGTCCGACAGCTCACATTGAGATTAGATCCTCAATTTCTTTAATGGAATAGAAAAATAGAAATTTCACATTTATTACATTCAAGGATGAAAGCCACAGTAAAAATTTGCAACAGAAATTGACTACATGTTATTAATATTGTGTGTGTTTGAATCAAATTTGTGACGGTTATGGCTAAATTCACACTTCTGTTTTAAATCCGTCAGGTCCATCGTTGCGACAGTGACGGATTTGTCGTTTTTTTAGATGTCAACTGACCCAACGGATGTGTTATTTCACAGGAATCCTGTGAAAAAACATCTGTCGAGTCCATTACATCCGTTGTGCGTCCGTTTTTTGACGGATCCGTCGTTATCCGTTTGTATTTGGAACAGCCCAATGGGTGTGCCAAACATGCTGGGCATGCTCAGTAGAGCATGATGGAATCCAGCACTGGATTCCGTCGTGTTACGGATTACGGCGGAATCCAGCACCATAGACATCCATTACAGCTCTTGACAGATTGCGACAGACACCTGCAGAGTTTTTTTTTTTTTTTTTTTTTTTTTTGGCCGCTCTAAAAAACGTTACATTCAGCGTTGCTCCCGCCTGACGGTCAGTCAGTAAACGACTGATCCGCCACACGGCGGATGCAACGTAGGGCCATAAGTCACAATCCGTCGCTAATAGAAGTCTATGGGGAAAAAACGGATTCCTGCAAAATATTTTGCAGGATACCGGCATTCCTCAAGGAAAGGATTGTGACTGATGCAAAACAACTGAAGTGTGAACTTGGCCTATCAGTCTTGGATTAGCAATGCACAGATTTGCATGGGAAATGTACAGCACTTCGAATCCTCTCCGTATTTTGGAATTTGTAGTTTTGTATTGTTGGTCCGGCACGGTTTGACCCCAAATCTGATCACATTTTTCTGTCCAATTTTAGGAAACATGCCCTGAACTGCCACAGAATGAAACCTGCCCTCTTCAATGTGCTTTGTGAAATCAAAGAAAAGACAGGTAAGGGGCCGAGAATGCCCGGGATCCGGTCTGTTGGATGCTTGTGTTTTTTGTTTTTTTGTTTTTTTTTTTAGATATTTGAATGTGTGAGAAAATGGATATCCTCGAAGCTGGAATATTGACCGTCCTATTACTCTGTCCATAAGACTACAACACAAAAAGGACAACGTGAAGTACCCGCATGTTCCCAGCATGAGATGTTACATTGTAGTCCTAAATCTTCCTCCTGCCTTGTCTCACATTGCTTTACGCTGCAGCTGTACTTGTTCACTTTCTTATGTCCGACCACGATTTCATCAGGATTATATCTAATTGTGGAAAAGTAATATTATCCGATAACTGTCATGCTGAAGTTGCATTGACGCCAGAAATGCCTCTGTGTGAATACTGGACTAAACTGTACAGTGTGTCCACCCATATCCTGTCCACCGCCATTAACTTGAGAATGGCGGCAGCTATAGGCATAGAAGTGGTGTCTAGGTATAGTAAAGTATCCATGCGCATGGCTATTTTACTATACTTAGACACCACTTCTATACCTATAGCTGCCACCATTCTCAAGTTAATGGCGGTGGCCAGGATATGGGTGGACACCCTGTATATAGGATCAGGGTTTTGGGAAAGGTTTTCTGCTATCTCCATGAAGGACCACCATCCCATTTTTAGTTCTAAGTGCTCAGCTCCACAAAGGGCTCTAATTAATAAATACATATCATCAATGTAACCTTTAGGGCTTGTGTATATTGCTGAATTATGAGCCATATATTTAAAGCTTGGGCCTGGATCCCTGTGTTTTGGGATCGATTTTAAGAACTCTCTTCCCATAAGCTTTCCTGCTCTTGTATTGAGGCATTTGCGTCTCGGTAAGGGTTGGGGGATTCTGGAATTCCACTTTTTGACTCCTGTTATAACTTGCCTTATTTAGTGCATTCTTGCGTATAGTTGTACTCTCCCTCTTTCTCCTGGATTATCCGATTATCTTTGTATTCTCGAGGCTTCAGTTGACATCTCTATTAATTATATCATTGTTGTTGTATGTAGTTGTCTATACATATCTGGTACTAAATCCTTCCCGTGCTATTGCCGGTATGCTAATTTTATAGAATGCTATTGTTATGCTGTGTGCTAATATTATTTAAGCTGATTTTTTATTTTATACATTTTGTACACCCCCCCCCCCACTGGTAGGCCACTGCCTATCTCCCTGTGTCTCCCCTTCCGTTTAGAGCTGTGATGGTCTGCCTAGATGCAGGCTGAATTCTAACATTTTACATATTTGCAGGTTTTGTGACCGACTATGACAGATAGGGTATAAGTTTAGATGACTAGTTATGGGTTCTTGCTGTTTACCCCAGTCGGAAGGTCATGCTGTGTCCCAAGTGTCAAATCTTTCCCCTCCTCTAGTTAATCCTATTCACAACCTTAAGTACAGATTTCCTGGTTTCTTGTTATGATAACCCAGTCCGTGTCAGCAGGTCATGGTAATCTAATGCTAATAAGTTGTCCTCTGTTAATGATGTTTCCCCAGGTCTGACGGATTATAGCCTATTGCGCCCAATGGACTTTTGGGTTATTGGCCTGAATATTTATCAAACTCCCTTATCTTGCTGTACATTCATCTATTTTTTGTCTAAATTACAAGACAATGGCTAAGATGGGCCCTTGTAGCTAAATGAACCTTCTCATCACATTTTTGCCCTGCGTTTAAGAGGAAAGATTCCGCTGTACATGCTAGATGTATTTATATGGCTCTTTAACAGACGATAGCCAGAAGTGTGTCTCTTTGGCCTCTTGTCTGGCTGGCATTCATCAGTATGCTGGCAAAAAGAAAATTCATCCCAATAATTTTTTTTTTTTTTTTTTTTTTTGGGGGGTAATGTCTATAGTTGACACATGCCGCTGTATGGCATCGATTACCGGCATCTACTAAACATATAACATTTTGTCGTTTACTATCCCTTTTGTATGGGAGGAAGAAGTGTGAAAACACTGTAAGCCTAAGGCCACTTTCACACTGCGTTCCTTTCCCCGTTAGATGGCTCTGTCGAGGCTTCTGTCCGGAACCCCCCCCCCACCCCTCCAAATGGGTTTCGAATTTTTGCGCCGGTGAGACTACTGCCTGCTATGGTGCAGACTGAGTCACTGTGTGCTCTGTCATGCACCATTTTTGGAAGGTATAGGCCTATTGGAAGCGGACAACAAGACGTAGTAGACTGTGTCTGGAGGGTGTCTGCCTCCAGGAACTGTATACTCCCGGAAATGGTGCATAACAGAGCACACGGTGACTCCGTCTGCACCATTATATTCAGTGACCCCATCTGCGCATACGTACAAACCCTGTTTTGTGGGAAGTTCTACCTGAAGCCCAGATGGGACCTCTGAATGGAAGGGGAGAGGAACACAGTGTGAAAGCCGCCTAGTGTTACCTATAGGCTATAGTGGTATCTATTTAATACATCATCAAATTGATCAACTATGAATTCCATATTGGTCTTCTGGTGGCGGATGCCACTGTGAAGCAGCCATCGTATTTGATGTCTAATGGATACCTCAGGAGCTGGTCCTGGAATTTGTTAAATTGGGGCCAAAATCTCTGTAAATCTAGTCTAAAGGCTACTTTACACACTGCGATATCGGTCCCGATATCGCTAGTGTGGGTAGCCGCCCCCATCTGTTGCGCGACACTGGCAAATCGCTGCCCGTGCCGCACAACATCGCCCAGACCGGTCACACATACATACCTGTCCGGCGACGTCGCTGTGACGGGCGAACCGCCTCCTTTCTAAGGGGGCGGTCCGTGCGGCGTCACAGCGACGTCACTGAACCGCCGCCCAATAGCAGCGGAGGGGCGGAGCTGAGCGGGACGTAACATCCCGCCCACCTCCTTCCTTCCTCATAGCGGCCGGGAGGCAGGTAAGGGGAGCTTCCTCGTTCCTGCGGCGTCACACGCAGCGATGTGTGCTGCCGCAGGAACGAGGAACAACCTCGTTACTGCTGCAGTAACGAGATTTGAGAATGGACCCTCGTGTCGCCGATTAGCGATTTTGCACGTTTTTGCAACGATGCAAAATCGCTTATCGGTGTTACACGCAACGGCATCGCTAATGCGGCCGGATGTGCGTCACGAATTCCGTGACCCCAACGAGTTCGCATTAGCGATGTCGCTGCGTGTAAAGCCCGCTTTAGGCTATGTTCACACTAGAAAAATGATTTTTCTTAAGAAATTTCTTAAGAGTGAAGGATTAGTGCACCTGCGTTAAAAAACGCACCAAAAACGCACCTGCGTTTTTGCCGCGTTTTCGGTGCGTTTTCGGTGCGTTTTTACTGCTGGTTGCTCCCTGCGTTATTGTGCCAATTATCTATGGCAAATAACGCAGTTAGCTGCAGAAAAGAAGTGACATGCTCATTCTTTTTCTTAAGAAAATCTACTGAAAGAAAAAAACGCAGCGTGCGCACAGCTAATTTTTTTTGCCATAGTTTTTGCTGGGGAATGTCTGCAAAAAGGTTACAAGAATTTCTCAAGAAATTTCTGCAGTAAAAACGGACCAAAAACGCAGGTAAAAAACGCAGTGTGTGAATATAGCCTAAGACCTGGATTAAAGAAGGAGGAGAAAAAAAGTAAAGTTGTATATTCCTCTGCCCTTAGACGTTTCAGAAGATTATTCAGTAGTGGTCCATGATTGGAGGCCTCCACTGCTCACCACAACGAATGTGCTTCAATACGATCTCTGATCACTTTGACCTCTGCAGTTTATGCGTCTTTCAGGCCCATACATCTCCTTGTCTGTCACGAGATTGGAGGTTTTCGTTTTTGTTTTTTGTTTTTTTCTGGAGTCCTATCAGGGCTGCTATACGAGTGACTAAGCTTTGTATTGTTTTCTTCCTATTTCATACAGGGGTACGTGGAGGATGCCATGTTAGGTACCATTAATAGACTGTTATGCTCAATCGTTCTCCATTGCTTGTGAGAGCAGATCTATCCACATAGGTAAAGTGTGTGTTTGTGTATACAGCATGGAACCAAAAAGATGGAAGATGTTGACGGCACCGGGCGTATGAATTCTGAATGATCTGCTCCAAGCTTCTAGTTCAAGGCACATACAGATCCCCTGCTATTTCTTTTAACAGCCTTTATTACTTTACCCGTCTCACCCCATTGTTTATCAAGCCTTCTCTTCTCCCCTATACTTATTTTTCTTTTCCTAGTGCCTCATGTAGGTTTTCCTCCCACATTAGACTTTTCCTATAATGCCTATCCCTCTCCCTCTCCCCATCCATCCTCTCCCCCAGTGATTGCTAATAGTACGGCCATCAGACCATTCACGTCAGGCATGAATTAGTGTGTGACAGGCAGCTTGCAGGAAATGTTACCTGTTCCTCCGCATTCCAGGCTCTTGATTTGCCTCCAGCGTAGTTAACCCTTTTCTTGTCAGAACATTAAGCGCTAATGATTAGTGCGAGTGTAATATGCTGAAATGTGTGCTTTAATATAAATGTAAATCTGAGCTACGCAACATGGTAATATGGTAAATTTGCTGAAGAGTACTAAATCACATATGCCTTACATTGAAGAGAAAAAAAAATGCATGACTGCAGAATGTGTAATATCTGATCCGCAGCCTATGTGAGGGCTCTGTATCCAGATCGATCACCATGATGCTGGTGTGCAGATATACCCGGCTTGTGATTTCCCATTGTGCATAGTGTATTATAAAGTATACCCATGCGAGGTAGACATGCATGTTGTAGCATTGCGTAGACACACTTTAAGGCCTAAGCCACACGGCGAGAAAATCGGTGCGAGTGAAGTGCGATAAAACATCGCATTCCACTCGGACCAATATTGGCCTGTGTGTCAGCGCACATGAGCGATTATTTTCTCAGCCCTAATCGGACCAAGAAAACAATCGCAACATGCTGCGACTGTATTGCAATCCAGGTTTCTCCCGCACCCGTTCAAGTGTATGGGGCGCGAGAAAAATCGCACTGCACTCGCGGTACACCGGTGTACCGCGTGTGCAGAGCGAGAATCGCAACAGCCGGCTACGGAGGAGAGAGGGAGATAAATCCCTCCCTCACCTCCTCAGTGCCGGCCCGCCCCTCCTCAGAGCCGGCCCGGCCCCCACAGCTGAGGACCGTTCTCACGGTCGGACCTCGGTCGTGTGGACACTAGCATGACACTCGGCTCCTCCTATGCTGCCAGCGTGAGCCGAGTGTCATGCGAGCATCGCACTAGTGCCCCGTGTGGCCCCGGCCTTATGTGGTTCCTTATTGGACGATATTATTTATGCTGGTTGTCTCTTCCATAAGCAATCTATAGCTTTCTGAAGCGTTTCTATAGATGGCCACTTGGATATGCTTGGACTCTTATTGCAGTTGTAAAAGCAGTAATTCATACATTGAAGAGCCCAAGCACATTAGGCTAAAGTAATCCGAACCAGCCGATATTGGTTGGCCAACAGCCTTTGTAGGAGGCTCCTTCTTCCCCCAACATTATCTGTCAGGGGGAGAAGGAACCTGGCTGATGGACTCCAACAACCGTTCCTTTTGTTCTCCAGGAGATGAGCTGCTGACAGAAGTCTGGCAGCGGCCCTCATGGAGAACACAGGACTGCTCGGCTAGGGGGTTCAGAGAGATACCTCTTGGCTGAACGATCCTTTGTCTGACAACTTTCTGTGTGTGGAGGTCTTTACACCATCATAAGGGATCCTCTGTACAAGGTAGAAATATGCAGCAGTTCAGACCGCCTTTTTATATGAATTGGTTTCAACTGGTCCAGTGAACACCTCTGGTCACGCGTTTCAGAATAACACACAGTAAGTTACTAATGAACAATATACCACATTTTCTGGATTATAAGACTCACTTTTTTTTTTTCCCCCCCAAAAAAACTGGGGGTAAAATGGAGGTGTGTCTTACAATCCGGGTATGGCTTACTGAGGTGGCGGTTGTGGATCGGGGTCATAGGAGGCAGGGTCGGTGACACTGAAGGCTCAGAGGCGCAGTGGAGCGGCTCAGGAGTGTCACAGGATGGCGTGTCTCAACAGCTGGTGCGTTGATCTGACTGCGGGCTTCATTGAATCGCCTGTGGTTGACACGATGGACTAAAAAAAAAAAAAAAAAAAAGGCCGTGGAGTCCTATCTGCACACGCCGCCTCCGCAGCCATTTTCTTGAAGTCCATCTCGACAACCGTGGGCAAAGCAACTGAGCCCGCAGTCAGATCAATGGCACCCGCCGCCAAGACACCCCATCCTGTGACACTCCTGAGTTGCTCCACTGCTGTGACACCACCGCAGCCCGTTGGCAGATCAATGGCGCCTGGTGTGACAACCCTACAGCCCGCTGGCAGATCAATGGTGCCCGCTGCGATACTGCGGGCTCGGGAGTATATCGCCAACCCTCCTGACCTGCAACACCCCCTCCTCTGAGCCCACAGCATCACTGACCCTGCATCCTGTGACCTTCCTGAGTCGCTCCACCACCACTGTTCCCCCCCCCCCCCCCCCCCCCCCGGTGAGCAATTAGGATTAAGACACACTAGCATTGTAAGATGGACCCTCATTTTAACTTATTTTCCTCCTCTAAAGGCCCCGTCACACTAAGCAACATCGCTAGCAACATCGCTGCTAACGAACAACTTTTGTGACGTTGCTAGCGATGTTGCTGTGTGTGACATCCAGCAACAACCTGGCACCTGCTGTGAGGTCGTTGGTTGTTGCTGAATGTCCTGGGCCATTTTTTAGTTGTTGCTGTCCCGCTGTGAAGCGCAGATTGCTGTGTGTGACAGCGAGACAGCAACAACTAAATGTGCAGGCAGCAGGAGCCGGCTTCTGCGGAGGCTGGTAACCACGGTAAACATCGGGTAACCAAGAAGCCCTGTCCTTGGTTACCCGATATTTACCTTTTGATACCAGCCTCCGCCGCTCTCACTATCAGTGCCGGCTCCTGCTCTGTGCACATGTAGCTGCAGCACACATCGGGTTAATTAACCCGATGTGTGCTGTAACTAGGAGAGCAGGGAGCCAGCGCTAAGCATTGTGCGCTGCTCCCTGCTCTGTGCACATGTAGCTGCAGCACACATCAGGTTAATTAACCCGATGTGTGCTGTAACTAGGAGAGCAAGGAGCCAGCTCTAAGCATTGTGCACTGCTCCCTGCTCTGTGCACATGTAGCTGCAGCACACATCGGGTTAATTAACCCGATGTGTGCTGTAACTAGGAGAGCAAGGAGCCAGCGCTAAGCATTGTGCGCTGCTCCCTGCTCTGTGCACATTTAGCTGCAGCACAAATCAGGTAATTAACCCGATGTGTGCTGTAACTAGGAGAGCAGGGAGCCAGCGCTCAGTGTGCACTGCTCTCTGCACGTGTAGCTGCGTGCGCTGGTAACCAAGGTAAATATCGGGTTGGTTACCCGATATTTACCTTAGTTACCAAGCGCAGCATCTTCCACGCGGCGCTGGAGGCTTGTCACTGGTTGCTGGTGAGCTCACCAGCAACTTGTGTAGCGACGCTCCAGCGATCCCTGCCAGGTCAGGTTGCTGGTGGGATCGCTGGAGCGTCGCAGTGTGACATCTCACCAGCAACCTCCTAGCAACTTACCAGCGATCCCTATTGTTGTTGGGATCGCTGGTAAGTTGCTTAGTGTGACTGGACCTTAAATTTGGTATGTGTCTTTATAATCTGGTGTGTCTTATAAAGCGAAAAATACGGTAGATGTTTTGTTACCTTAGAAATGATGGGATTTGTGCTGTTGATCCCTTACGTTAGGTTGGGCTTGCATAGTGATGTTTCTCTACAGACATTGGTGTAGGTTTACTGTATGGTTGTGCCTCCTCTGTGGATGTATCTGCTGCCGTTCACAGCAGTATGTCATAGCCAAGGGTGGACATATCATTGGTGGAACCTGTGCAGTCGCATAATCGCCCAGGAAGTAAGGGGAAGGCTCAAAAGCAGGTGGACTTGTGTATTTTGATGACATTCTGGACAGCAAAGGACCCATATATTGTTCTTGCACAGGGGCCCTCTTCTCTCTATGTCCATAGGTAATTTTAAGGGAGAATATTTTTTTTATAATATACCATGGAATGTATTTTGGGGGAAAAAAATGTTTGTCCCGGTGTTAGGAGGGTGTCGGATCTCATTAAGGAAACCATTCTGGAATGGAGTTTGTCAATGCTCCATTGGAGATAATTTACATCTTTATCTCCGCCTAGAGGGCATAGAGCCATTTTGGATGTGGCACCTATTGAAAGTAGCCACCCTAATAGTCAACATCTCACCATTTTAAGAATTCTTGTAACAAGTCCAGTAACAGTAGCCAAAATCTGAGTCCTCTGCAGATGGCCATTTTGCTTTGAATCAGAAAATTAGATGCTACATAAAAAATATTGATGTGATCATGGTTAACACTCCTAATGATGTGTGCAAATGGCCATTGCTAGCAAAGATGATGAGGAATAGCAGGGTCCAGTCCAACTGGCTCCTAACACTCCCTGTGGACCAAGGCCTGGCTGTGCATGACCCTCAACAATGACTTGTATATGTACTTCGAGCTACACGATGACTGACGAGAGCATAAACGTCAGGTTAGAACAGCACATAAAGCAGACAACCATTACATAACTCATTAATGTATTGAGTGACAGCACATAAAATACAAAAAATGAAATTGTACGTATTTCACGGCTATCCTGCCAATCTTTTGGCAATATTCTCCTCTACCTCTACTTTTCTGGTCTTTGACAAGTGGCTAAACTTCTGTTCAGTTTGCAACCATTTTAATTTTACATATCTGGATTGGGAGAGATTTAGAAGCTGTTATTCCCAAGCTCCCAGACTCTCCTCCTCTCCCGAAGTTCATCCAAAGTTCACTTGTGGTGGTTTAGGCTTTTCCCTGACTTTTTCACCTTCTGTCATCATAACTCAAGGGCAGACAGAACTTCATCCAAAGGAGGAGGAGAAGAAGGAGCCATCGCTGAGAACATTCACCCTTCACTTAGTAATACCCCTGAGCATGCAGCGATGTCGGGACTGTGCAGCCTCTGTGCTATGTCCAGTGGTCCAAACTGAATGACCAGAGTACAGGAAAACGCAACCATTAAGCCACTCTCCGGAATAAATGAGGGAAGCATTTAGGCCACAAATCCATAATGATTGTGTTCACGTGTGTCAGATGTGTTTTAGTAAATTATGCCAATCTATCCACTTTTCCATTTTGATGTGAATAAGTAGTATTGTACCAATTCTTGATCTTTTTTGTTTGTTTTTAGGTTTTAGGTCCACTATTCACACTAGGTCATGATCTTACCTCGACTCCTAGCCCCCATTCTTTGCGCTATGACCTTTGCCCAGACCAAGGCACGGCTAGAAAAAAAAATTCTATTCATGTCAGAAGTATTCTACAAGTAAAATATATCTTTGTACCGTGTTAGCCAGTAGAGATAAAAAAATTGTTTAAAAGAACAGAGAGTCCTCAGTGGTTGATACCTTTTAATGGCTAACTGAAAAGATGGTAATAATTGCAAGCTTTCGAGACTACTCAGGTCTCTTCATCAGGCATGGTATAACACAAAATCTGAAGAGTCACGTAGAAGAAGTATTCTAGTGTTGTTTATGTCCATATGGCTATTATACATACACACACTGTATATAGAATGTCTATCTATCTTGCAATGAGTATGTACAATAAATTATAAATGGAGGGCAAGCAAGGGCAGCTATTAAACCCCCTATTGTAACTGATGGATCCTTTGTCAGCTGTGTATTGAGGTGTTACCTGTTCCTGTGAGTCTGCCTCTGATAACAAGCCTTGCAAGACTCTTCCTCAAAGGACAAGAAATAGGAGTCTAAAAAAAAACCCATGTAATGCAAAAACCTATTTTAAACAATGATGTAATTTTCTGATGATGGCTTCCCTTTTATGACATATTCCCTTTAAACTCTTCAATGAGCAGCACGGTTGCTCAAAGTTTAGCACTTTTGCTTTGCAGCGCTGGGGTCCTGGAGTCAAATCTGGCCAAGGACCATATCTACAAGGAGTTTGTATGTTCTTCCCATGTTTGTGTGGGTTTCATCCATGACTTCAGTTTCCTCCCACACTCCAGTCACATACTGCTAGGATTTTCATTGTTGGAGAGCTCACCACCTCCTGTGGTCGCCTGTTCCACTCCCTGACTGCCCTCACTACCTCCTGTGGTCGCCTGTTCCACTCCCTGACTGCCCTCACTGTCAAAGTTTCTCCTAATGTCTAATCTGAATCTCCTTCCTGTAAGCTTTATCCCATTGCTTCTTGTACCTCCTTGTGCTAATGAGAATAGAGTAGTTGCCTCTGCACTGTGACTACCTTTCAGATATCTGTAGACCGCTATTAAGTCTCCTCTCAGCCTTCTCTTTTGCAAACTAAACATCCCTAGTTCTTTTAGCCATTATTCATAGGACTTGGTTTGCAGACCTTCTACCATCTTGGTGGTTCTTCTCTGGACTTGCTCCAATATATCGGTCTGTCTTCAATTGGGGCGCCCAGAACTGTACACAGTATTCCAGGTGGGGTCTGACCAGGGCAGATTCAAAGCTTGTCTCGTATCTTATATTACCTAAACCAAAATGACTGACTGGTTGTTGAATTCTAACTGCCCAATTCAACCCCCCCCACCCCCTCACAATTTTGGAGGCACCGGTACACATAAGATGCTCTGCAGGTTCAAACAGATTTCTGGCTGGACCTGCAGAGCATCTTATATAGAATTTTTTAATTTTTTTTTTTTTAACTAAATAAAGGCCCATTTTGACAAACAATCAAATTTGTAAGTGTAACAATAATTCTGTAATCGTATGATTTCTCCAAAAAACGCTCGTACGTCGTGCCCGCAATCATTTTATGAGCTTATTCATTGTAAAATAATTAGAAATCATTTGATCCAAATACTTGGAGAGTTTTTCATGAAAATGTGCAAATTCTTTCTACTATCGAAGATAAATAGTTTATTGCAATCTGATAGTCAATGACCGTTATCTACTCGACTCAAAATCCCCCAACAAGAAGACCTTCCATGTACATCAATACTTGAGTGCTATCATGTCCACTTTTCGCAGACCAAGTCTGACTCCTAGGAATTGCCCAGCCATTTTCTCTACTTTTTGACATAAACCATGCAATGAATTCTCCTGCATCTTAATAGTCATGCAACGTGGCTCTGCGATATAGCTGCGTTAAGTCAGCCTAACCCTTTGCTGAACTTCTCTGTCAAGATTTTATGACCAAATTTCAATTTATAGAGCAGACAAATTCCAAGGCAGCAACGGAAGGGATGCAGAACCCAAACTTCTCAAACTTTCCTTCAAACTCCCCCACATGGAGTCATCTCTTAACTCTTTCTGGCCCTCGCTTCCAAATATACTTTATTGAGCTCTTGTAGGCACACAATGTAATCACGCTTGCTGACAATGGGCTTATATCCGCCATTCACACACTGACTGCAGTGGAAAAGTGGGTCAGAGCAAAATGTGCAAAACAACGACCGAGTTTTAATCTGAACGGTAGTTTATACGATGGATGAACAGTTTGTGCATTGCTGGCGATGGTAGCCCCTCCATTATATATGCCGTGGATGCCTCCCAATATTTAGGAAAGTGCTGCAAATAGCATTTGTCGGAGTAAGCGGAGTGCCAGTATTTGTTTCTCTCACCAATTACTAGGTTCTAGGTATGAGATAATACATTTTTATTTATTTCAGATAAGACCACATATAACCTATACATTTTTTTTTTCTTCCTTTCTTGATTGAATTCACGTTTTGTTTTTTCATTTTTTTTGGCTTTTCAGTGCTCTATACAGTAGCACACGGGTGGGAAGGGGCAGCAAAAAAGTTGAAGATCTGCATACACGTGCAGATTCAGGTTATGAACATAATGTTGGATATATATATATGTATATGTATGTATGTATGTATATGTGTGTGTGTGTGTGTGTATGTATATGTATATATATATATATATATATATATATATATATATATATATATATATATATATATATATATATATATATATATATATATATATATATATATATATATATATATATATATATATAATAATATATATATATATATTACACATTGACAGGCACATAATATATCAGACAATACGCAGGCTGTGGTAGCCATGCTGGTTCAGTATGCCTTCAATTTTGAATAAATCCCCAACAATGTCACCAGCAAAGCACCATCACACCTCTTCCTCCATGCTTCATGGTGGGAACCAGGCATGTAGAGTCAATCTGTTCACCCTTTTTTTTACAAAGACACAGTGGTTGGATCCAAAGATCTCAAATTTGGACTCATCAGACCAAAGCACAGATTTCCACTGTCTAATGTTCCTTCCTTGTGTTCTTTAGCCCAAGCAAGTCTCTTCTGCTTGTTGCCTGTCCTTAGCAGTGGTTTCCTAGCAGCTATTTTACCATGAAGGCCTGCTGCACAAAGTCTCCTCTTAATAGTTGTTCCAGAGATGAGAAGGTGTGTCCAAACTTTTGGTCTGTACTGTGTGTGTGTGTGTGTGTGTGTGTGTGTGTGTGTGTGTAAAAAAATTTAACAAATACTGTATATATTCATGGATATATTATCCCCCTGCGGTAGATTACTGGCATGGCAGGCTGCTCCATTCCACTTGAGTTATGGTAGAGGGTGTACAGTAGAAGGTCAGTGTCTGTACACCACTCTGGTGTTCTCTTGCCCTTGAATTTGAGTGATCGGTCGTGGTCCTAGGATACAAGCACCCACCGATCAACAGTAATACCTAAAGGGAATGTGTTTGTTTGGTATCCAAAGTCAACCAACCGCCACCATTAAGCCTTACAGCCCTATTCCTGCTTTTAAATTAATGTTCAGAAAAACTACCTTCATAGTGTGGATCCTCATATGTGAAATGGCCAGAACTAGCCAGGAGAGCATTGCTTCACCCAGACTAGACTGGCTTCAGATGCTACAATTGCGCTGCTTTGGTGTCTCCTAGTGGTCTGATGTCCTCTCCATTGACCACCTCATTTTTGGGCTGGCGTCCTATGCCTTTATCAGCATACTTTCCTAGGATTCAGCGGCTCAGTGTTGAACTAGTCCTACCGATTTTGCACACGGCGATCCACATTGTAGAAGTAATTTTACCGCACATTTGAAGATTAGTTTGTGATATCAAGGACAATTAAGAGCAAGAATGAGGTTCTTAAGCTTTATGGTGGTTGCGTGGGAGACTTGTGGACCTGACAAGTTCCCTTTTTAAGATTTTTGTGTTCTGAAAAGCCTTATTGAATTATCCAATTATACCCAATCTTATATTAAAGGTTATCCATTCAAGAATCTTGTGTTTCCTGTGAGTACTTGAACTTTGAAACACCTTTTTTGTTTCTTAAACCTTTTTATGCGCAGGTTTTGTTTTTTTTTGGTTTGACATGAAGTCTTGCCCTTCTGTCCTTGAGGAGAATTGAATTGTTGGTCTTTTGGTTGACTGAACCATCATTTGTCTGTCAGGAATTTGGAGCTTTCCATCATCCATCTGACCCCAGCAGGAACTGAGCTGTTATTCATCCTCGCTTCCGATGTCGGTCTGCAAGCTTGTCTCCATTTTTTCCTCTCTTGTGAGTTAGACCCTCTTCTTCTTCTTTTTTTTTTTGTTTTTTTTTGTTTTTTTAAGGCTTAGGCTCGGTTGCTTTGATAATAAATACCTTGGAATGAAACCTTGTTCTAAGCGAGGAGATCTTAAAAACGAAGGTTAAAAATTAACGAAGCCCCTTTTTGGTTATGAATCTATGCGTCACAATTGCGAGGCCTAAGCCCCTCATTTATTTCCAAGTCTGTGGTTAGGACTCAGTGGGAGTCATTGCCTGCGCTCACACACGATGTAATTCTGCAGATCAAGAGCATAGCCTGATGTATAGTATGTGCTTGGATAATGGGGCTTGTGAGAGAGGCAGCTCCCGATGCTGCATTGTTATGCTAATAGGCTCTCTGCAACACTCATTGTGAGGGCTGAGTGTTTTATTAACACCATAATATTGTTATTAATACATGCAGAGAGCGGCCATGGAGAGGCTCAGATCCCTCAGGCATCAGATCAGTATTCCAGCAATGCCATCCAGTAAAGAAAGGAACACAAAGGAGAACAGATCTCCCATTTTTAACGTTCAAAAACTTCAACTCCCTTAATGGCGTGGTCCAATGCACAGCTCATAGCACTAAGTACTCACCTCAGAGACCTCTATTCAGATTTATTTGTAATGTTCTGTAGCTTGGATCGTAGGGAGACTGGTGTTGTCCATATTTGTGTTTCGTTTAAACTCTTAGTGTGACTGTCATTTTAATTTTTATTTCATAAATGAATAGTACACATAAAAATAAGCAACTTTGTAATATATCTTTTATCAGACAAATCTGCTTCTTTCTCTGCCAGAACTGATCAGCCATTATCAAAATTCTCATTTGAGGTCAAATCTGTATTCAGTGAAGACTTTCCCATTACTGAGATAGGAGATGGCTGCTGTTACTGATGAGATTCTATGTAGATAGTAGAGAGAGGAGGGTCGGAGCTCTGCTTCTAGCTCCCTCTTCCTGCTTCTAGCTCCCTCTTCCTGCTTCTAGCTCCCTCTTCCTGCTTCTAGCTCCCTCTTCCTGCTTCTAGCTCCCTCTTCCTGCTTCTAGCTCCCTCTTCCTGCTTCTAGCTCCCTCTTCCTGCTTCTAGCTCCCTCTTCCTGCTTCTAGCTCCCTCTTCCTGCTTCTAGCTCCCTCTTCCTGCTCCTAGCTCCCTCTTCCTGCTCCTAGCTCCCTCTTCTTGCTCCTAGCTCCCTCTTCTTGCTTTTTAGCTCTATCCTCTGGCTCTAGCTTCTCCCTCCTCCCATCATCATAGAATCTCATCAGCACCAATTGCCATCTCCTATCTCAGTAATGGGAAAGTAGTCACCGGATACAGATTTTGCCTCAGAATTGGGAATTTTAATAATGACCAATTCTTGAAGAGAAAAAAGCAAATTTGTCTAATATGTATATTACAAAGCTGATTACTTTCATGCGTACTATTGATGTATGAAAGAAACTAAAATAAAACTGTTACACTATAAGCTGTGGGTTTATCCTAATATATATTTTCTATGCATATTTGCATATAGTGCTGAGGTAATTTAATGGCTATAGCATACACTTTGGGTATACAGGCTGTAACTGTAGGGGAAAAAAAAAAGAAAAACACAACCTATAAAGGTAAATAGTCCTGACTAGAGATGAGCAAACCAGGACAGTAAATTTCTTGTTCGTACTGAACGCTGACTTTACGAAAAAAAAAAAAAAAAAAAATTATGACCGATTTTGGAGTCGGGTGCTTTATGTATGCTTACCATTCGATCGGCATCGGGGTGATCGGGTACACTAAGGGGTACTTTGCACGCTGCGACATCGCTACTGCGACATCGCTACTGCGACATCGCTACTGCGATATCGTCGGGGTCAAATCGAAAGTGACGCACATCCGGCGCCGGTAACTATGTCGCAACGTGTAAAGCCTAGATGCGCCGATAAACTATCGCAAAAGCGTCGTAAATCGGTGATCTGTGTAGCGTCGGTTATTTTCATAATGTCGCTACATAAGGAGATACGATGTTCCTCGTTCCTGCGGCAGCACACATCGCTGTGTGTGAAGCCGCAGGAGCGAGGAACATCTCCTTACCTGCCTCCACCGGCTATGCGGAAGGAAGGAGGTGGGCGGGATGTTTACGTCCCGCTCATCTCTGCCCCTCCGCTGCTATTGGCCGCCTGCCGTGTGACGCTGCGTGACTCGCCCCCCTTAGGAAGGAGGCGGGTCGCCGGCCAGAGCGACGTCGCAGGGCAGTTAAATGCGTGTGAAGCTGCCGTTCGCTACGGCAGCTTTCACAAGATATCGCATGTGCGACGGGGGCGGGTACTATCGCGCTCGGCATCGCTAGCATCGGCAAGCGATGTCACAGCATGCAAAAAGTACCCCTTAGTGCTTGACCCAGTGCGAGCTGCATGCAGTCTCTGAATGGATCGCACTGAGGGTAATATCAACGTCATGGGTTGTAATGTGTGAAGAAGAGGAAAAAAAGAGAGAACCCCATCATTCTTCCCTCGAAAGTGGTCTGTTCATGGCTATATGTGGGTGGAGAGCCAATCTGCCCAATCAGTGACTTCCAATGGGGCTCAGGTTAAGTCCGGGTTCCAAAATTAACTTTGTCTGAAGTTCAGCCGAACCCAAACCTCAACAGGTCCGCTCATCTCTAGTCCTGACGACATTGAATAGTATTTCATACAGGTTAAATGTGTGGTTAAAAAACACACCTCATCCCTTTTTGTTGGGAAATCTGAATTTGCCATTAATTCCCTGGAGACAAAACAAATCTTTTGTATCTGAAAATAATCACTGTAATGGTTACGTTTTTTTTTTTTTTTTTTGCAAAAGATAGAGTAGCATCAACAAGAGCTTCGTCACAACAAGTAAAACATAAATAATAAGTTTCTCGTCTGGAGGGCAAATAGTGTCTTTTTTTTCTCTTTTGGGTTGGCACAACTCGGGTCCCACTGGGTTGGGACCCCGGAGCGAAGAGTCAAAGTTGTTTTAAAAAAAAATGCTTCAATCTGGTTAGGACATCAGGTATCCTTCTCCTCTCCCGCCAACAATTGTCCTCTGGCAAAGACGCAGTCCATGAGGAGCAAAGGCCAAGGTAGATAGGGCAAAATCCATAAGGGGATTGGGGCAAAGTCCATGGCTGGTTGAGCAGCAAGAGGATTCTACACCCTTCCCAAGGACCTTTTGCGCAACGTCCCTAAATGCAGCAGGGTAAAAATAAACAAGGGGAATGGGGCAAACCAAACCTTCCGCCATCTGTGGCCAACAAGGATTTCTCTATTCGAGGCGACAGTGTATAACTAGCACAACCTGGACCTTCAGGAAGCTGACACAAGATATGCATTTGGGCCATTCATCCATTCGATAAGTGAGTTTGTATTTTTATCAACAGAGCTGAGCCAACTTTGAGGCTCGCTGACCATAGCCATAGGTCCCTCCCTCCATTTGATTCTATGCGCAACCTGGGCTCAGATGAGGGCAAGATATCCAACCCACAAATTTTTGTTTCCAGGTCTTCTCCTTTTCGGACCACCACGGATAATCATGCTCACTCCTCTCCTCCGACTTCTCACAAAATGCCCCCATCTCCCTCACATTTTGGCAAAAGGTTGCATAGCTCCATCTTAGGGTTGGATTTCTTCTGGCTGGCCGTCCTGTTTCTTCCAGGTCTTCACCAATCTGTTGCTGTCGCGTTGCACTGGGTGTCTCCACTTTGCTCTATGTGGGCAGATACTCTGCAACATAGGTTGGCATTCCTGACGAGGCCCTCCTTCCCATAAGTGTAACCTCTTGAGGGCTGGACAGATCTTTGCGCCTTTTTTGCCACCCACGAAGGGCGCAGTCTTCTTTTAGATTTGTGCTACCATCCACCCTTTTTAAATCCCATGTTCGGCGCCATTTCTGACCATGCAACAGTCGTTATGTTTGATGTAGCCCTTGCCTTCCTTGCATTAGATGAATCTTCCAACTGCAAGGCTTGATCCTGCCAACTTCACAACAGTGATTATGCAGTCCTTGCTCCAAATGTTTATAGGGTCCTAAGTCAGCCCTAGTTCTTAATTTTTCCAGGGTGTTTATGAAGCCCTCCATTTTTACAGCATGTGAGGCCTACCGCTACAATTTTCTTACACATATACACACTATATTATATAAAAAAAAAACCCAGGGGTAAATGTTTTTTCAGCCTTGCAATAAGTGCATAGGCTTTACCACTGTCTAGGAGTCTCACGCCTTACATATGGGTAAAAAAAAAAATAAGTTTTCTGAGGTCCTCCTCTACTTCTTTCAGGGGGTGTTGCAGTGCCTCCTTCTAATTTTTGGCAGCCCTTGCACTTAGTGCATAGGTAGTGGGACTCCTAGTCTCAAAGTCTAACAATTTTAATAGAATGTGTATGAGGCCCTCCTTTTTGTCTAATGCAGGGTGTATGAGTTCCTCTCACTTCTAATTTTTGGCAGTTCTTCCATTGTTTTCATCGGCTTTGTGAGTTTGTCCATGCTTTATAAATTACACAATACGTATCTGACCATGTCACACACCACATATCCAGATAAGATAGTGAAATGATACCGGTGGGTGTCGTTTTATTTGCCCCTTTACGATGTCATCTACTTTAGTCCCTAGGCAATGGGAAATACGGTGAGAGATTGCCCAGCTATGTTCATATTTGCTGCGTTTTTTTCATGACTTTTATGCACATTAATTGCTATATTTTACATTATAAAATATCAAAATTTTAATCTTTGTTTGAAGCCTGAAATGTGGGAAAAGGTTGAAAAAGTCAAGGGGGCGAATACTTTCGCAAGGCACTGTATATTCAAGTCATTATACAGGACAGAATGCTTCCTAAAAAAAGAAGTTCTGTAAAATCCATTTTATTCTCGGTTTTGTATGTTGTATTCTCATTCCATGAAAGTGGAATAATACTCTGATCACATTGTTCCCAGCAGCAACTTGGGAGTTAGAGATGCGTCCAGGCGTCTTCCCCATGCTGTTCCCATTCCATTTAAGCATGATCATCCATTTCAGCCATTTTCACCCCCCCCACTTCCCCCTGACCTCCTGGGAGGGTCTCCCGGAAAAACGCTTGAGTTTCCCTTTGACTGCCATTATACTTGTTACTCGAGTCGAGCTTGTCCGAGCATCCGACCTGCTCGATTCGAGTAACGAGCACTTGAACATTGTAGTGCTCGCTCATCACTGCTATACTAATGAGCTACAATGGAAAGGTTGTTGAGTGCATGCTCCTGTGGTCATTCATATTTTCTGTAGAACAGCTGGTCATAATAGAAGTCATAAAGCGGTTGTACACATGTAATCTTTCATTGTTTATGGCTGACTGCACGGATCTACTCTTTATGTAGTCCCATAATATTTCATGTGTAGTATGGCTCACATCGCAATCTATCCAGATGATACTGTCCTTGTTCTCACTTGTATTCTCATCTATTTGGATTATCAGTACACAGAAATCTGGAAGCAGCTCGTAGATCTCCAAAATGTGCCGAGTGTTGAATTGGTTAAATTGCATGTTTTCCTTGTGTTTAAAGGGAACCTGTCATCAGAAATTTAGCTATAAAGCTAAAAGTTCCCCCTCTGCAGCTCCTGGGCTGCATTCTAGGAAGCTTACTATAGTTTTTTTGGCCCCTTTTATTCCAAAATAAATACTTTGTAAACTGGTACCTTTTCGTATGCAAATTTCTAAAATTCTAAAATCGTCCATGGGGGCGGGCTGCCTGGGGTCCGTTGTTGTCCTGCAGATTTACGCCGCCCCCGAACGCTGAATTTCGAAAGCTCAGGACGCCGCCCCTGGGTGCCCGTGGTCCCGCGCATGCGCTGTTACACTGTAGCGGTGCCGTGCACTGCGTGCACGGTGACCGCTAGTGACGCTTTGCGCGGGCACGAGGTTATGGGCGGCGCTGTGAGTGTCATCAGTAAGTGCCGCCCATAACCTCGTGACCGCACTTTCCCCTATGACTCCAGCGTTATGCGCAAGCGCTCGCTGGCATGATGCCCGGACGTCCCCTCCTTCCCATCTATTTCCTGCTGCTGAGCTTTCGAAATTCAGTGTTCGGGGGCGGCGTAAATCTGCAGGAGGACAACAACGGACCCCAGGCAGCCAGCCCCCATGGACGATTTTAGAAATTTGCATACGAAAAGGTACCAGTTTACAAAGTATTTATTTTGGAATAAAAGGGGCCAAAAAAACTATAGGAAGCTTCCTAGAATGCAGCCCAGGAGCTGCAGAGGGGGGAACTTTTAGCTTTATAGCTAAATTTCTGATGACAGGTTCCCTTTAAATCTTGCTTTTTTGTTTTTGTTTTTTTTTTTTTTTTTGATAAAAAAGGTCACATAGGTGGGGACTATGACCTGCCAGATAAAAAGCATAGTTTTTGGAAATGTACAGTATACAGAACATGCATCTTCCATAGGGTCTATTGGACCGGGCTATGCAGTGCTGACCGAACATTCCCACTGAGCGCCTATTAAATATGTTTTTTTTCTTGTCATTAGCAGCAGGATAAATCTTTTGTTCCCTTCAGTTGTTTAAAGTTTTCTTTATTCCCGCTCACTTCTTATTGTTAAACATTCCAGGAATTCAGAAGGCAGAAGAGTCTGTCCTGGAATTATAAACCATCTGCTTCCAAGTTTCTGAAAGCATTTTTGGAAGAAACAGATGGGTGCGTGTGTATTGGTGTACGAGCGCGTGTAAATACCTAGCTAACTACAGAGTCTTATGCTGTTAACTGGGGCTTTTTTTATTTATACACATGGGCATTTATTCTGGATTTGTGCTGAGTCTGAAGTAATGCAATGATGCCAGTGCGCTCTAGATCACTAACAAAAGCTATAAGGGAGCTCCTGATGGTGCCGGTGTGAACACATGGAAAAGGTCTAAATGTGAACGAGTGGTCAAATTTCCCAGAGTAACTGCATACTGGATGTAATTCAGTAAGGATATTCCCAAGGTTGAAAATTCTCACCTATCCATGAGATTAGTGTTAGCATTCTGATTAGTGGGGGCTTGACTGCTAGGAATCCAACTGATCCTGAGAACAGGGCTGTGAAAAGTCCAGTTAAGACCGTTGCTGCAGGGCAGACTGTTGCTGCAGGGCAGACTGTTGCTGCAGGGCAGACTGTTGCTGCAGGGCAGACTGTTGCTGCAGGGCAGACTGTTGCTGCAGGGCAGACTGTTGCTGCAGGGCAGACTGTTGCTGCAGGGCAGACTGTTGCTGCAGGGCAGACTGTTGCTGCAGGGCAGACTGTTGCTGCAGGGCAGACTGTTGCTGCAGGGCAGACTGTTGCTGCAGGGCAGACTGTTGCTGCAGGGCAGACTGTTGCTGCAGGGCAGACTGTTGCTGCAGGGCAGACTGTTGCTGCAGGGCAGACTGTTGCTGCAGGGCAGACTGTTGCTGCAGGGCAGACCGTTGCTGCAGGGCAGACCGTTGCTGCAGGGCAGACCGTTGCTGCAGGGCAGACCGTTGCTGCAGGGCAGACCGTTGCTGCAGGGCAGACCGTTGCTGCAGGGCAGACCGTTGCTGCAGGGCAGACCGTTGCTGCAGGGCAGACCGTTGCTGCAGGGCAGACCGTTGCTGCAGGGCAGACACACACACACACACACACACACACACACACACACACACACACACACACACACACACACACACACACACACACACACACACACACACACACACACACACACACACACACACACTCTGTGACCGCTCTATTTCAGCTGGCCACTTCAGAGCCTGTTCTTAGGATCAGTGGTGGTCTAGACGCACACCAATCCTAAACTTATGAACTGTCCACTTTCAACTTTGTGAATGTACAGCAGCGCTGTGCTCGGGTACGTTTGGTGCTCACCCCAGTGCGCGCCATTTTTAGTCTTTCAATGGCTCACACTGGGAGTAAAATCGCTGTTATCGGATGTAGAGTGTACAAAAAAAAATAATGAACCCCACCACCACCAATGCTCTGTTTTTATGGTGGAGAGAACTGCCCAGTGACTTCCAATGGGGTTTGGGTTTAGTCCGGGTCCAGAACTGAACTTTAGATAGTCTGGCTGAACCCGCAGACTCCAAACTTCTGAGTCCGCTCACCTCTAGTGTTGATACAATAAAACGTCTTGCACTGCAAACACACATTTTCTTAAAACCGAATGGGGAAAAAAAGAAATCTATATTGCATATGATAGCTCAGGTTATAATGCTATATTTTGTGAAAACGTGTCCTCTCCATGTTACACAAAAGCTATCGAAGTCCATTTATTTTGGTTAGATCAACAGATCATTTCATGAGACTGAGTCAGCTGACTCTTTCCAGTGACCAGCGGTGTTGTAAGGGGAGGAAAGGAAGATCCATATTATTGAATTTCAGCATCTATGATCCTGTGTTCCCAAGAGTTGTCTCAAAGCCACTTATTGTTCTGTCCCCACAAAGAGAAGGGAGGTGTATGGCAAAGTCAAGAGAAATGAGCCATTGACCATTAGTTATTCAATGTGTGTGGCCAACACACAGATGATAGATTATAAAACTCTACCGATCTTTCCTTGTGGTTATTTTTTTTGATCATTGATGACTTCTCTACAAAACGTGTCTATCAATTGGTCAATGATGGTCAATGGGCTTGTGTGCTGTCCATGAAAACTTTGCGGACGTGTAACACGGATGTGTGAATGTAGCCTTATCCATTTGAGGTCTGGAGTTGTGTGACTTATAAACCAGTGTTGCCAGTTTATGGATGTTTGCCTCATGGAATATTCAGCGGCCTGTACCTTCTCTGGCGTGGCCAGGTACACTGTGACTTTATTGACTCTGGCTTTGTGCCAGTTCTTGCTGCCTATTCATTGTGAGCCTTGTGGATATATCAATCCAGCCAATTATCCACTGACTAGAACTAAAATACTTATAATGAAAAAGGAGTTTCTACTTAATTGCAAAGTCCACTAGTTACTAGTATACTTTCTTGAAACTTGAGAAAAAATGTAAATCAAAATGGTATCTATAAAAACATATAGCCAAAAAGAACCTTTTCATCAACCAAAAAATGGTAACGGAGCTATGAAAATGGCAACACAAAACTTTTTATATTTCTTGTGGGGTTTTTTTTTGTTTTTTGATGTTTTTTGTTTAACAAAATTCTGAAATTTTGTAACCACCAAAATATAAAAAATAAAATCAAATTAAGTTCTTCCTTCTTCCTTCCTTCCTTCCTTCCTTCCTTCCTTCCTTCCTTCCTTCCTTCCTTCCTTCCTTCCTTCCTTCCTTCCTTCTTCCTTCTTCCTTCCTCCTTCCTTCTTTCTTCCTTCCTTCCTTTCTTCCTTCCTTCCTTCCTTCCTTCCTTTCTTCCTTTCTTCCTTTCTTCCTTCCTTCTTCCTTCCTTCCTTCCTTCCTCCTTCCTTCCTTCCTTCCTTCCTTCCTTCCTTCCTTCCTTCCTTCCTTCCTTCCTTCCTTCCTTCCTTCCTTCCTTCCTTCCTTCCTTCCTTCCTTCCTTCCTTCCTTCTTCCTTCTTCCATAAAATTAAAAAACCATAGTCTTTCCGCTGAGTCTGAAGCTCGCACTCCTTTCCCTGCTAAAATCTACATTCTAAGTACAACTGGAAGGAAGACCAACTAAAATATCTGGGTGTACACCTAACCTCCCTCATATGGTTAAAACTGCTGGAAGAGACAGCGCAAATGGGGTCTTATCCTAAAACACTGTTAGCAAAGGTTGCTGTAAGGGTAGACTCACCTGGTGTGGTTGAGAGTCACAACCACTGTAATGGCGAAAATACGCTGCAGCAGAACCCATGTGAAGATGCAGTTAAAGGATGGAGAGAAAAGGGTTAATAAACTGCGCTGCCGTAGAAAGTAGGATCCATGTAGAAGGAATGATTTTGTCTATGCGTTTCAAAGCCTTATGGCTTCTTCCCCAGGACAAATCCTATTCCCAATTACGATTTGTCCTGAGGAAGAAGCCATAAGGCTTTGAAACGCATAGACAAAATCGTTCCAACTTCATGGATCCTCCTTTCTACGGCAGCGCGGTTTATTAACCCTTTTCTCTCCATATTTGAACTGTAACCTCCTCATATGACTCTCTCTATAAACATAATTTCCCAGCTTTCTTTGAGGGAATTAAAACCAAGTGGGAGAAATTGCATCTAACTTTCTTTGGGTGAATGGCTGCCATCAAAATGACAATCTTGCCAAAGTTCTTGCTATTCCATGACTGGTAATCCGCAAGTTCAAGGCACTACTTAACCTTATATGGGCCCATAAATGCCATCAGATAGCTCACCCTGTTTTATTAGCTCCTAAGAAGCTGGGGGGACTAGCCTGCCCTGACATGTGGAAGTACTATCTCGCCACGCATCTGAGACGTATCCCCTCATGGACTAAAGAACCAAGGAAGAGGAGTTACCAGGAGGAGCCAGGAGTACGATTTATATAGAAGGCTTCTTGGCGAGGCAATGCCTGCAGAGTGCAGTCTGGTCTAATAGTAAACATTTGGTGACCGTAGGTTTGGGTGGTAAATGGCATGAGTTTCCAGAATCTCAGTTGACCGAATGGCATCAAAATATAATCCACCCAAATACCTAATGTATACCAGTCTCAGATTATTTGCAACATTCCTCAAAAGTCTTGAAACTTATTTGTATACCATGTATGTCATTTTTGCTTAGATTTGATGGGGCCTAAATTAAAGTTGTGGAACAAGAGAAGCTTTTTGTATATTTCCTTAGTTAAAGGTTCTGCTTCATATTCTTTCAATAAGTACAATTGCATAGTGCTTATAGAAACAAATTTTGCATTGTACTCTTAACATATTCTACGTCAAGAACAGAGGGAATTTCGAAGTCCATTACTTAGGTTACCATCCACCTTTGCAGTCTAGCAGAGGTGGTTGGTTTTCGGTAAGAAATGTGCACTTGCCAACATTGTTCTGAAGCTGTTCGGATCAATGGTCTTTAGTCTCGCCTGCGCGTCTGATGCTGCAGAACCATAGCCACAGTTTGTTCTGGTGGCTCAGCCATGCCGCTAGTCTGAACGGTCAATCTTCAGGAGTGCACCACATGCCAACTAGCAGGAAGATGGGAAGGAGCAGGTCGGTGTGCTCCTGCAGATCGAAGACGAGACAATCCCTTAAGTAGCACTACTTGTAAGCTTATTTCACACAGCAGATTTTCACAATGCCCAGTTTTCATCTGAGAAGATACGATGACTTAAGCTTTCTGCCCATGTGCCTATACGGACTGATCCCTTTTTATGTTGTTGTAGGCTTTGTTTGCGGCTCTGGCTTTATTGGAGTGTAAGCTGCGCTGAGCAAGCTGTGGCACGTGCCCTTGTATTACACACTGGGAGAGGGGATCTGGTGTTTAATCTGTGGGAGGGAGTCTATGGCGGCCAAGGGTTCTTTTTATGGGTCCTATTGAATAGCCATCGTGGTTTTTTAGCCTCTAAAATATTTTTATGAATATTATACTCAATTCCTAACTGTCTCTCAAGTATACATACACGCGGTATACCTACATATGTATATATTTTTTCGCCGTTCGCTTTGCGTCTGCATTTGCATGCTTCGGCAAACAAGATGGCATTATTCAAACCATTTTAGCTTCTCGCAGTTGTCATAATTTACACTTTAATGTGGTGCGTCTCCATACCATTCATTTCTTCTGTCATAGGTCTCGGGGTTCTGATGCATGTTGGGATTTTTGCTATCCCTCTGTCTGAATTTTCATTACCCACTTAACAAACTCAAGGCCTGTCTAACCAAGGACGCCTCATACATTATGCTAATGATCAAGAGACATGTTAATGATATTTTAGGAGCCTAATTAGTGGAATATATAACTATATGCAATTTGGTAATGGGCTGTGAAGCAGTTGAGAGGGCGGCAGGAATCTGTGAGGAACGCGCGGTGTGGGGGGATGGGAGGTGAGAATGTATTCTGGGTGTGTTCCAGGTCATGTTCAGTTTTAATACCTCTGCCCAAGATGCACAGCAAGGAATTGATCACAAGGTGAATAACTGTGGTATGATTTTAAAGGATTCTCTAGGTTTGGAAAGCGTGTCACATTCTGTATTTGCCAGGGATGGCACTTGGCTCATGACCTGAATTGCGAGTCTGCTCTTATTTTATATATACTCATCAGCTAAAACTTTAGTCACGTTGACCTGACGTCTATATACAGGTTTTTACTATCTTTGGGTTGATTCTCCAATACAGATTTTTTGGGTTTCATCACTTTTTATTTTTTTGTATTTTTAACAGTAGTAATTTGTAATATGTCACCATAAATTCAGATAGAGACACTGGAAAAAAAAATGGCTAAAGTTGGTTGTACTAGTGACTTTAGATGGCTTTTATGATGAACGACTTGTTTAATAGTCTGCAAAGGTTGTCATTTATAAAGACCTCATCATACGCCACGTCTAAATCTTTTGTCATGAATGGCAGCAGCCACCGACACCGCCTGATGACGGAAATAATCTTACCAGTCAGACTAACTTTTCCACTTGTATAACTACATTTAGACGGTGTCTGTCACATTTTTTTTTTAATATTATGAATGGGTTAAATTGTTTTTTTTGGTTGTTGGAATAAAAAATGTGGCCATATATCCATGATGGCTTAATGGCGAGAGATTGGAGTGATGTGTAAGGGGATACCCCGTTACAGATTAGGTTGTAAGCCCGGTTGGCTGACATTCATCTACTGTGAATAGTTACCCTTAACCTTTTCCTATCCTGAGTCCCCCAGTGGGGACATTCAAAATAATCCGTTAAGCTCCTTTATCCCCTGGCAGGGGACATCAATATTTCATATGCATTTTACTGTCCTAAGTCCCTTCTAGCGGGCAACTGAGTGGAAAGTCCCTTTTCTAAGCATAGTAGGCAGGACTTCGCGCATAGTGATATTTTTGGCAGCCAGTGGTTTCATCTGTTCTTGACGACCTTTGACCCAACCCAGTTTTGTTTTCTTGTTTTACAAGTGAAAATGGCTAAGACATAGCGAAATGAAGGTGCGTGAATCCAGACAAAGTAAGGCAGCGTGTAATCGATACTAGTGAAAGTAGTAATAGTGAGAGCGATTCGGACGATGGAAGTGAAATTGTAGAGTCGGAAGTGAGTGATGTTGAAAGCGTTTTTTCTACCGATGTCAGCGACGAGGGTATGGAGCTCGACGCCGATGGGTGGCAACGAATGTCGTCTTCTGGCAATGGGTGTGAGCAGATTCTGTTTTCAGTACCGCCGCTGGAATAAATATAACTGATGACGACCTAGAATAGGTTTTCAATGGGCAAAACAGGAAATTGTATTGGATAGGAAAAGGTTAATGCCCCCCATACACAGTAGATGGCTGTCAGCCGAACGATAGTTTTTTCTCCCCAACTTCCCATATACAAGACCATTCGGCTTGGCTAAACGCTCCTTGAGAGAACCATTGCCAGACTTCTAACAGCGGCTCATCTCCTGGAGAAGAAATGAAATGTCCATTGGATATCCAAGAGGCCGGATCCTTCTCATCTGCCGTGTGAACATCAGGAGGTCCACATAAACAAAAATTAACCTGTTGGCCAATCCTGCAGATATAATGGTTTGGCCGACTTTAGCCTAATGTCTACAGCTCAGTACTCATCATTGACTTGAATTAGAGGCTGATCACCACAACTTTGAAGGCCATTTTATTATTTTTTTTTCTCTAATCCATTGGTTTTCTTTGCATATAGCTAACCAATACAGCTGTACTTAGCCCCTACCTCTGCAGCACCTCCTCCCTGCTGCTGGTCTTCAGCCGCCATTGGTATACAGAGGCAGAATATGTAAACCATATATATTTTTAGATCTGTTGTGCTATGGAAGGAAAATAAAACATTTAGAGAGCTCATGACCATGGCATAGTGAAATCACTCATGTACTCTTAAAGGATCTTCCTGCAAAAGTCTGTTAAAAAAAAAAAAAAATTATCCTATTAAAGCCATACAAAGTGTTCAAAGGGAACTTGTCACCAGATTTGGTGCCTATAACCTGCAGCCACCACCACTGGACTCTTTTATATACAGCATTCGAACATGCTGTATATAAGAGCGCAGGGTGCACTGTAGAACATAAAAACACACTTTATAACACTCACCTAGAAGGTTGCTCCGGTGCACAACGGTCAGATGGGTGGCGCCGTTCTCCAGGACCGGCGACTCCTCTTTTGGCCATCTTGGTCTTCCTTCTTCTGAAGCCGGCGTGCATGACTTGTCCTACGTCATACACAGTCGCCTGAGGCCTTGCACAGGCGCACTTTGATCTGATCTGCTCAGGGCAGATCAAAGTATTGTAGTGCGCCTGCACAGGACCGCAGTGCCAGCAACTGTGTATGACGTAGAACGCGTCATGCATGCCGGCTTCAGAAGAATGAAGACCAAGATGGCCAAAAGAAGAGGCGCCGGTCCTGGAGAACGGCGCCACCCATCTAAGTGAGTATTATAAAGTGTTTATGTTCTACAGTGCGGCCTGCGCTCTTTTATATACAGCATTCTTACATGCTGTATCTAAGAGCCCACTGGTGGTGGCCGCAGCGTATAGGCCCCAAAACTGGTGACAGGTTCCCTTTAAACACAAGTGTACCATAACCTTTTCCTCCCTTGACTTATATTATCTCCCACAAGAGTAAATCTGTGACATTAAATGTTCCAGAACACAAAACTGTTTTTTTGTTTTTTTTTCTCATATACTGCTAGAACCAACTCCAGACTCCAGCTCCTATTGCGGTAGAATCTGAATATTAGCACAGTGAGTGTACGCTCCCTCCGAAGAGGCCTGAGAATGCAAACTCTTCTTAGTAAAGCACCTTGAGGGTTAAACTGTAACCATCCCAGAACCTAGAAGCACTCAGGAATGAATGCCACGCTAAGGCTACTTTCACACATCAGTTTTTTGCCATCAGGTTCAATCCGGAAAAAAACGGGTAAAACGGATCCAGTACCGCATCCGTTTTTTCCCCATAGACTTGCATTGTTACCGGATTGTACCGGATGGCTTTGCGGTGCATCCGTTTTTTTCCGGATGCGGCAAAATAAATAAATGCGGCGGCCGGAGGCAACGTAGCTTGCAACGTTTTTTTGTCCGGCAAAAAAAACGCATTGCGCCGGATCCGGCGCGATACGGCGTGTTTTACAATAGAAGCCTATGGACGCCGGATCCGGCGTAATGCGGTAAAAAACGGATGCGGCCGCCGGATCCGTTTTTGTTAACTGCGCATGCACCAATGTAATTAACAAAACGGATCCAGCCAAAAACCGGACGAAAAGGATGCAAAAACGGATGCAAACCGTATCCACCGGATCCGTTTTTTAACGGATCCGGTATAACGGATCCGTTAAAAAAACGGATCCGGTGGATACGGTTTTCACTTTTTTTTCAGGATCCGTTGGATCAGGAAAAAAAAGGACTGTGCCTGAATACAGAAAACTGATGTGTGAAAGTAGCCTAAGCCTGTAGCACGCTGTGCTTTTTGTGCTGTTTTTTGTTTCTCTTTTCAATACGTAATGCTTGTGCATACCCTACATGTGTATGTAATCTAGCCAGGGATAGCTTTACAGCTTGTTAGCGGCAGACATGCTTTTTATAGAGCAGTACTAGATACCTGTACGATTAGTAAACCTCTAAACCATGCAACGTGCCTAATGCCGCCACTCCATAAATATAAGGATATCTTCATTGTAGTGGATCCCCCTTTCCTCACCAGAATATTTATCATCTCTTTGCCGTTACTGATTTTTAGTCCATCTGGGACATCATAGATGCAGCCCTGTTTCAAATGTTCCAGGGTATCAGAGAAATTACTATTTCCTAGCAAGTGTTTTTTTTTTTTTTTTGTTTTTTTCGGGGAGCGGTTTGTATTCTAATTCAAAGTATTAGAATGAAATGATGTTCAACGACCTGGGATGTGATGGTTCCACAGTATTTTTATGTGGATCTGCCTGCTCAAAAACCCTGTAAGGGGGGAAAAAAAAATCCCCCAAATTGACGTTATTGCCTAGTTCTATGTGCATTATGAGTGTCTTTTTCCAATTTGAAATTTGCATATTCATATAAGACGAATTTTGGTGCAGTGGATGGCACCGTAAGGCTATATATGCACGCTAAAGATTTAGTGCACACATTTCCTGCCTGAAATATGGCAGAAAAACACATACTCTCAATGCATTTTTTTGTGCCATGCGTGTTTTAATGACGTCAGTGGGTGGAAGAGCTAAAAACGCAGGGAAAAATGCACCAGCAATTCACATGCTGCAGATTATTTTCTGCACCAAATCTGCAAGGAAAAAATTATATGCACCTTGTGCACAGCACTTCAGAAATCTCACTGACTTTAAGATGAAGATAGACATGCAGATTTGGGCTACAATCTGCACCAAATCTGCATAAAAAAAAACACATTATGTGCACAAGGCTAAGGCTATGTGCGCACATTGCCTTTTTTTGTGACCACAAAGATGCAGCGTTTTTACCGCGTTTTTGGCTGCATTTTGCTGCATTTTTCAAATATATTGCATGGGTGGAAAAACGCAGAAAAGAATTGATATGTTGATGATTTATTTATTTTTTTTTTTTTTTTTTTTTTTTACCTTAAACGCAGCCAAACAAATCTGCACTGTGCGGACAACAAAAACGAAATCTCAGACTTTGCTAGGGAAGGAAGTACATGCAGTTTTGAGGCAAGAAACGCGCAAAAATGCAGTTTTGAGGCAAGAAACGCGCAAAAATGCAGTTTTGAGGCAAGAAACGTGCAAAAATGCAGTAAAAAACCGCAACGTGCGCAGATAGCCTAAGAATGCAGAATAAGGCAGTGTGAAACACTAGAAAATATGCCAGTCTCTGCTTATGTAGGGGCAGTTTACTGATTTGGGTTCACTTTATATAAAAACAAAAAAAACAAAACTGTTAGAACATACGATCAGGACTCACTGCGTCCCGGACATGGCAGGTACTTACCTGCGGGGCCGCGCGTCTCCTCCGCAGGAGACCACAGCTGCTTGTACCCACGATCAGGGTTCAGTGCGCTGCGGTCTCTCGCTTGTGTTCTCCCTATGGAGGACGCATTTGAATCTACAGCAAACAATTGACATGCTGTGGTCTGGAAAGACGCACCGCAGGTCAGTGTTTACTGCGGAAAAAACAAGCACAGTGAGCATGGGATAGCTATAAATCCATCCACTGTGCTTGTACTGTACAACACAGCGTGTTGAATTCAGCTGAAGCAGGCAGCATCCAATACACTGATCGTGGGCACGCACCCTTACAGAGTAATGATATTAAGTGATTGCAATGATAATAGGCCCATGTGAATAATCATCACTAGGGCAGTTAAGCACATTGGACAGACAGATGGCATCCACTAAAGATGCGCTAATTTCCAGAAGTCTGCTATGACATTGTATATTTTAAAGGCATATTCCCTTCTATCCTAAAATGTAGTAGCAGCAGCCGCCTCCAATTAGAAATTTAGTTCTCCTGATTCACTATGTCTCTTACCTAATGTGCAAGACATTGCAGTGCCCTTGGGTATCCATGGTTACGACCACGAGCAACAAACCTATATAAATGGTTGTAACCATGGATAGCTAATATCCTGCAATGCCCTGAACATGAGGTAAGTGACATCGTGAATCTTTTATTATTATTATTATTATTATTATTATTATTATTATTTATTCCTTCTACTTAATAAGGTGGGATCTTGGAGATGGGAATAATCCTTTAATATTTGTTAAACTGGTTTTCTACTCTATTGCATTGTACAGTAACCAGCTCCCGTGCCCATGTTCATCCATCTAGCTGATGATGATGATGAGTGATGTACTCGATGTAGTTCATTATGAGCTGTTGATCAGCGACTCTGTAAATCTTTCCTGCCCCTGAATTGTCCTTTGAGGTTAGTGGGAGTCATGTTGGCCTCATGTCTGCCGCACATCGGTGTACACGGCTCAGCATACATTGACGTAAACACTGCGGCCTGAATTTTTCTGAGGGCCTTAATTATATTCAGTGTCTTTAAATAAACTTTATTTATACCAACAAAACATGGCGGACCAGTCTGTCTTTTCCTAATGGAAGATGAGTGCTGCATGTAGGACTATAACTTCCAACGGATCTGACAGTGTGTCTGATGGAGGCCATAAATTGTATGGATGTGTAAGTGAGCCATATAATTCATATGACTGGAAAAGTGTTAAATAATAATCAATGGGTCTCGATTAGGAAAAGTAGTGCAACAATTCAAAATGGCATTCAGACTGTGCGTCCTTCGCTCTACACCAGCCATTATAACACGCCATTTTTTTTTTATAGCGCTATGGCCCCTATTATCATACACCCCCAATCTATATCTCCAGCCCGTGAATCGCCCTTTATTCTGCGCCGTGTTTTTCTATCTATATTGTCTCGCTCGGCTTTTCAGTGGTCTTTCGTCTGTTGTCTTGCGTTCTCTCCTCTTCTTCCCTGGTTCCCTCCTTTGTCGTTCTCTGTCCCCCACAACACCCTCCTGTTGTTCAGTATCAGCGGCTCTTCTCCCTCTAGGCCTTTTATCTGCTGCTTCTTTTTGTTCCTTGTAAAGGAAATGTTAATTTCTTAATCACTGCGTCCCCCCTTTGCTCATGGTTGCCATGCCAACACCCCGGGAGTGGATTTTGCTAATTCATGGGAGCTTTGTGTTGAGTCCTGAGCCCTCCTGCTGCTTCCATTTGAATATCCCCGTGGTCTGGATGCGGGAGGTGTGTGGTGGGGGGGGAGCAGCACAAGAGCGAATCTATAACAGTCTCCCTACGACTTAGTAAAAATGACACAAATTAATATACAGTATTTAAACCAGAGCGAGATTAATGGATCCCTTCACTGCATCTTAGCTTAACTGTCACTCGCTGGGTGTTTGAGCCTCTGGGTTTCGGAAGGCTGGGAATCCCAGCACGTGAGCGGCAACACTGACCGCCTTATATCTGACAGCAAATAATATCCGTACTCCGAAAAAATCACTACAAATGGTAAAATTGTATACCCCGCCTGCATATGTACAAACAGTGTAAAGGAAAATATATAGAATACATTGTTAGTAATGCTTACAGATTATATCCGCCGCTCCGAACCCCAGACGTCTGGGCTTTGAGGCTTATTTTACATACAATTGTTCAAATAAATCCTATAGATTGTGTTGTGTAACATGTACGGGTAACGGAGAAACCGATTAATGACATAGGATGCTGCTAATTAATTTTACATCAAATACATTTGCAACGCAGAATCTGACATTACTGTATTTCCATTTTTTTTGTTAATTTGAATTAACGGTTATGGGGTATTTTTTTTGTCTTAAGATGTTTGGGTGATGCTCTCCTTTTGGTGTATACACTTGATATTGAAATTGCAATATCAAAAAGGAAAAGTTGTGGAATTGTAAAAATCACAGGATGGATGCACGTTACTGATTTATTAAGCAAATGATGAAAAAATGGAAACTATTTTCAAAATCTCTCAATTTACTCAATATTGAGTGAGTACCACGTGCAGAAATCCACACACTTAGGGGTACTTTGCACGCTGCGACATCGCAAGCCGATGCTGCGATGCCAAGCACGATAGTCCCCACCCCCGTCGCACATGCAATATCTTGTGAGAGCTGCCGTAGCGAACATTATCGCTACGGCAGCTTCACATGCACTTACCTGCTCTGCGACGTCGCTCTGGCCGGCGACCCGCCTCCTTCCTAAGGGGGCAGGTCTTGTGGCGTCACAGCGACGTCACACGGAAGGCTGCCAATAGAAGCGGAGGGGCGGAGATGGGCGGGACGTAAACATCCCACCCACCTCCTTCCTTCCACATAGCCGGTGGACGCAGGTAGGAGATGTTCCTCGCTCCTGCAGCTTCACACACAGCGATGTGTGCTGCCGCAGGAACTAGGAACAACATCGTATCTCCCTTTTGGTGCGACGTTATGGAAATGTCCGACACTACACAGATCACCGATTTACGACTCTTTTGCGATCGTTTATCGGTGCATCTAGGCTTTACATGATGCGACGTCGTTACTGGCGCCGGATGTGCGTCGCTTTCGATTTGACCCCGACGATATCGTAGTAGCGATGTCGCAACGTGCAAAGTACCCCTTACTGCCTTGGTTTCCACCAATGAGGTTATTAATGGCGGTCTAAGGTACGTTCTGCCACGCAGAGTGCATTTGGGGATGGAAATTCTTAGATGCTGGAAGCTCCTTTTGCAATTGACAACCTTTGATGTGTTCAATGGGAGCGAAGTCCGGTGATGCTATAGGCATGTCGGTATGTTTTGGCTAAACTGGGCACTCGCTGTAGTATGAGCAACATGCAGCCTGGCACTGTTGTGCTAAAATGTCTCCTTGGATATTTTTCATGTTCCCTTGTGCCTTTTTATGGTATTGCCTATATGGCGCCCTGAGAGTCCAGTCGCCACAGAGGTACTGCACTTCAGCCAGAGGTGTGGTATCCCATTCCCTGGTAAGGAGGAGTGCATAGGCTGTTTTACGTACGTACGTACACTCTTACTCACTCACACTCTCACTCTTAGTATAGCTACACCACCTCAGGCCATGGTTGGGGCGAGATTGCTCCTTAGGGAGAGCACAGTCCCAGAGCCACCTACATGGACATAGTAATAGCTGGAGATTGGTTTGGTTACCAAGAGTATTGAAACGCGGTACTCCTCGCTGAAGATCATAGACCTCTTTCCAGCCAACTATTGATATTTTTTGTTGTGCACCAAAATGGCCTTTTGAGATTAATGGCTTGAGGTCAATGAAATACATTTTAGCTGGAGGTCTGGCTCTTAGTCCAATGTTGTGTAAGTTTGTATAGACGCTGTTTGTTTTGGGTTTTTTTTTTTAGTATATTTATCTGATGTCTAATTTCACTTACAGTACAGAATGGATCATATGTGCCATTCTTCAAATATGACTAGTCCACGTGGGCAACGACACAGAGGCCTACATGAAGGAATGTCGCACTGGTCCTACTCTTGTTCTTATAATGTGGGGTGGCATAATGTGCTGTAGCTGCAACATTTAGTCTTTATGTCAGATACATGGACAGCTCAGCGTTACATTGCAAAAGTGAAGGAACCACTGTTTCCACGATTAAGTGTCCCAGAAGCCATTTTTCAACATAATACTGAGCTACCTGTTTCTTGTGCTACTTTGAGCAGCTTGTGGGGAATAAAATGTGCTTCTATGGCCTATAGCAACATTGTCTCTCAACGAGTACATCTGCGACATCATTGATTTGGCAACTGCAAAAGAGCTGCCAGCAGTGGATCTTGATGATTTACCCAAGTGTGTTCAGCATGGCAGAACATTCCTAAGTCGGCCATTAATGACCTCACTAATAGCAGACAAGGCGTGCATATATTTTTGCTGGTGTATTTCTCATACTCTATTCTGACTAAAGCAAGAAGGCCTGCGGAGACACCATCACATGTTTCTCAACGCTGGCAGGAAACTAGCCAGGTCTTTCACCGGGAAGGAACAACCACGGGAAGGGCAGTCTCCAGTCAAGGAGACCACCTATGCCAAACATGGTATCCATCCACAGACAGCCGTTTCGGGGTATTTGCCCCTCATCAGTGTGGAGTAGGAATCTGGCTAGTGGGACATTGCCTAGTAAAAGACTATATTTCCCAGGGGGCATTGCTCTAGAATCACTATCACTAGAATCTAGAATCATCGTGTTGAGAAACACGTGATGGTGTCTCCGCAGTGGTGGATGTTGATCTCCCTAAGGTCAACCATCCTTGCTCACATAGTCTTTTACTAGGCAATGTCCCACTAGCCAGATTCCTACTCCACACTGATGAGGGGCAAATACCCCGAAACGGCTGTCTGTGGATGGATACCATGTTTGGCATAGGTGGTCTCCTTGACTGGAGACTGCCCTTCCCGTGGTTGTTCCTTCCCGGTGAAAGACCTGGCTAGTTTCCTGCCAGCGTTGAGAAACATGTGATTGTGTCTCCGCAGGCCTTCTTGCTTTGAATATTTCCCAGGGGGCACTGCGTTGAGAAACACGTGATGGTGTCTCCGCAGTGGTGGATGTTGATCTCCCTAAGGTCAACCATCCTTGCTCACCTATTCTGACTAAAGTTAGATGTGTTTTGAAAATGTTTTACCTTTTTTCATTATTTGTATATCATTGACATGTCTATCCATCCTGTGATTTTTATAAATTCCCGACTTTTCCATCTTGGTGTTGTATTTTCAATGTTGAGTGTATTTGTGTGTGAATGTACCCTGTATGATAACTAATAGGGATGATTAAATACTTCGATTATTCAGCTTCGCGAATAATTTCCGAATACCTCGCCACTATTCGCGAATATTCGATGCGCAATGTAAGTCTATGGGAAACCCGAATAACAACTATTCGAGCTTCCCATAGACTTACATTGCGCATTAAATAGTTGAATAGCGGCGAGGTATTCGGAAATTATTCATGAAGCCGAATATTTGAGGTATTCGATCATCCCTAATAACTAATCATGGAGCCACCCAGATGTCTTTGTTGTGCCTCTATCTCTGCCATAATTTGGGAAAATGACCTAAAAATCCTTTTATCCCCCAAACTGACCTGTTAAGACAAACATTTGAAACGTGACTTTAACTGAAATTGCATCTATTCTTTAAAAAAAACATTGGAAGGATGGATTTTCACACACTGTTCAAACTCCGTCTTTTAACTCTCAGTACACACACACGCACATGCCACACACACACGTGCGCGCAAAACACGCGCAAACACGCGCACAACACACACACACGTGCGCACAACACGCACGCGCACACACACAACACACACGCGTGCGCACGCACAACACACACACGCGTGCGCACGCACAACACACACACGCGTGCGCACGCACAACACACACGCGTGCGCACACGCACAACACACACACACGCGTGCGCACACGCACAACACACACACACGTGCGCACACGCACAACACACACGCGCGTGCACACGTACAACACACAACACCCTCACGCGTGCGCACACGCACAACACACATGCGTGCGCACACAAGCGCACAACACACACGCGCGCGCACACACGCACAACACACATACGCACGTGCACCACACACAACACACACACACGCGTGCGCACATGCACAACACACACACGCGTGCGCACACGCACAACACACACACGCGTGCGCACACGCACAACACACACACGCGTGCGCACACGCACAACACACACACGCGTGCGCACACGCACAACACACACGCGCGTGCACACACAACACCCTCACGCGTGCACACGCGCACAACACACACATGCGCGCATACACACACATACGCACGTACACACACACATACGCACGTACACAACACACACACGTGCGCACACACGCACACCACACACACCACACACGCGCGCGCACATGCACAACACACACACGCGCGCACATGCACAACACACACACGCGCGCACATGCACAACACACACACGCGCGCACATGCACAACACACACACGCGCGCACATGCACAACACACACACGCGCGCACATGCACAACACACATGCACGCGCACAACACACACACACACACACACACACACACACACACACACACACACACACCCATTGCAGTCTATGGAGCTGTTCACAGGTGCTTGTTTTTGGGGGGTTGCGGATGGTAAAAACTTGCTTGCTGACCAAGCACTGGTTAAACTCCGATCCAAAACACTGATTAATAACGCTCCCTGTATTTGGGTACAACAAAACAATCACCATCTGAATGAGGACTCTGTTCTATGGCTTTTTACAGCCATATTGAATATTGAACCCACCTTGACCCCATCAAAGCGTTTGCCTGAGTGTTGAGTAGGGGGTTGGGAGAAGGGTCAGTCACGCCATGCACACGTCAGTCAGTGCTAATGATGGCCACTCAAACTCATGGGTCACAACAGGTCATGTGTAGATTTCAATCTTTTCTGCCAGGATACCTAGAAATGATTGACTGAATATCTGCATCTGTGTGTGGTGTTGGTGATCCTGTAAGTGCGCACTGTGTTACGAGTTGGTTAAAGTTAATTTGA
>NC_134360.1:181163535-181198535 GCF_048569485.1 Anomaloglossus baeobatrachus | reverse complement strand
GCACGTATGTACACGCTCACACGCACGTATGTACACGCTCACACGCACGTATGTACACGCTCACACGCACGTATGTACACGCTCACACGCACGTATGTACACGCTCACACGCACGTATGTACACGCTCACACGCACGTATGTACACGCTCACACGCACGTATGTACACGCTCACACGCACGTATGTACACGCTCACACGCACGTATGTACACGCTCACACGCACGTATGTACACGCTCACACGCACGTATGTACACGCTCACACGCACGTATGTACACGCTCACACGCACGTATGTACACGCTCACACGCACGTATGTACACGCTCACACGCACGTATGTACACGCTCACACGCACGTATGTACACGCTCACACGCACGTATGTACACGCTCACACGCACGTATGTACACGCTCACACGCACGTATGTACACGCTCACACGCACGTATGTACACGCTCACACGCACGTATGTACACGCTCACACGCACGTATGTACACGCTCACACGCACGTATGTACACGCTCACACGCACGTATGTACACGCTCACACGCACGTATGTACACGCTCACACGCACGTATGTACACGCTCACACGCACGTATGTACACGCTCACACGCACGTATGTACACGCTCACACGCACGTATGTACACGCTCACACGCACGTATGTACACGCTCACACGCACGTATGTACACGCTCACACGCACGTATGTACACGCTCACACGCACGTATGTACACGCTCACACGCACGTATGTACACGCTCACACGCACGTATGTACACGCTCACACGCACGTATGTACACGCTCACACGCACGTATGTACACGCTCACACGCACGTATGTACACGCTCACACGCACGTATGTACACGCTCACACGCACGTATGTACACGCTCACACGCACGTATGTACACGCTCACACGCACGTATGTACACGCTCACACGCACGTATGTACACGCTCACACGCACGTATGTACACGCTCACACGCACGTATGTACACGCTCACACGCACGTATGTACACGCTCACACGCACGTATGTACACGCTCACACGCACGTATGTACACGCTCACACGCACGTATGTACACGCTCACACGCACGTATGTACACGCTCACACGCACGTATGTACACGCTCACACGCACGTATGTACACGCTCACACGCACGTATGTACACGCTCACACGCACGTATGTACACGCTCACACGCACGTATGTACACGCTCACACGCACGTATGTACACGCTCACACGCACGTATGTACACGCTCACACGCACGTATGTACACGCTCACACGCACGTATGTACACGCTCACACGCACGTATGTACACGCTCACACGCACGTATGTACACGCTCACACGCACGTATGTACACGCTCACACGCACGTATGTACACGCTCACACGCACGTATGTACACGCTCACACGCACGTATGTACACGCTCACACGCACGTATGTACACGCTCACACGCACGTATGTACACGCTCACACGCACGTATGTACACGCTCACACGCACGTATGTACACGCTCACACGCACGTATGTACACGCTCACACGCACGTATGTACACGCTCACACGCACGTATGTACACGCTCACACGCACGTATGTACACGCTCACACGCACGTATGTACACGCTCACACGCACGTATGTACACGCTCACACGCACGTATGTACACGCTCACACGCACGTATGTACACGCTCACACGCACGTATGTACACGCTCACACGCACGTATGTACACGCTCACACGCACGTATGTACACGCTCACACGCACGTATGTACACGCTCACACGCACGTATGTACACGCTCACACGCACGTATGTACACGCTCACACGCACGTATGTACACGCTCACACGCACGTATGTACACGCTCACACGCACGTATGTACACGCTCACACGCACGTATGTACACGCTCACACGCACGTATGTACACGCTCACACGCACGTATGTACACGCTCACACGCACGTATGTACACGCTCACACGCACGTATGTACACGCTCACACGCACGTATGTACACGCTCACACGCACGTATGTACACGCTCACACGCACGTATGTACACGCTCACACGCACGTATGTACACGCTCACACGCATACTTATGAGTTTGTACGATTACTTGATTTTTTTTTTTCTCCCCCCACCCCCCCCCCCCACTCAAATGTCAACGAGTGTTATTGATAGAATAGAAGTTTCCAGCTCCACCATCCTTCTCAACACTGCTAGAAAACAAATGAATCAGTATTATGGTCAGTGTATGTTGGCAGGGGAAACCATATCGTGTAACTTTCCATTGTGCAAGTGGTTACTGTCCTACAAGTAGTGGTTTACCTTACGGACTTCTCCTAAAGGGGTGGCGTGCCGGCGGGCCCAGGCCTCCAAGGGGTGGCGTGCCGGCGGGCCTGGGCCTCCAAGGGGTGGCGTGCCTGGCCTGCGGGCTTGGTCTCCAAGGGGTGGCGTGCCGGCGGGCTTGGTCCTCCAAGGGGTGGTGTGCCTGGCCTGCGGGCTTGGTCTCCAAGGGGTGGCGTTCCTGGCCTGCGGGCTTGGTCTCCAAGGGGTGGCGTTCCTGGCCTGCGGGCTTGGTCTCCAAGGGGTGGCGTACGAGTAGCCTATCCTTAACTTGAATTTGTTGAGAAGATGATTAAGAAATTGAAGATCTGTGTGTGTTTTCACTAGTGATGGGCGACCATTAAAATGCTCATGTGCTTGGCCCTTGAGTCAAGCAGGTCAGATGTTCTAAGTGCTCAACTCGAGTAACGAGTATAATGGAAGTCAGTGATTGGCCAGTTAGTCTCTCCGTCCACGTACAGTCAGCCATAAACAGATCATTTGAGGGAGGGCAGTTTTTTGTTTTTTTTTTATTAACACATTACTGTACATTCAAAATCATTCTTTTAACCCTAGTGAGAGCCATTTGGAGACTTTGAATGGCTCCCCCAATGGTGCCTGCACACATCATACAGTAAAGCAAACCTATGATTTGTGGTCGTTCTATCACAGACGACACATCTGAGCACCCTGATGCTCGATCGAGTATCGAGCAGTGGCGAGCACGCTCACTCAACATTAGTATTCACATTTTGCAGCATTGTCAAACTTTTACTTGACCTGCTAAGTAAAGGCCCTCCATTTATTCAGCTGACCAGTGCCCTCCTACACATTACCTGAACCTGTCAATATTGGAGGGTTTGGACAACATATTAGTCTGTGCATGGGGGTCTTACAACAGAACATATTCATTGTAGATCGCTTGTTAACCCATTTTGGTCCCAGGCAGTGATCATCATGACCCGCTCAGGATTATAAGGTTTAAGGCCACTTTCACATTGCGTTTTCCCTTACGTTTAGTGGTCCCATCTGGGCATCCGTCCGAACCGCTCCTCCCTCACGCCACAAAACATGTTTCGGATGCATGCGCCGACAGGGCCATTGACTGTAATGGAGCAGACTACGTTAGTGTGTGCTCTGTCTTGCACTATTTTTGGGCATATATGTTTTCTGCAGACGAACACCAAAATGTAGTCTACTATGTTTTGGTGTCCGCCTGCAGAAAACATACATGCCCGAAAATGGTATAAAACAGGGCACACGTTAACGTATCAAATAGGTCATAGACAAAAAGGGGAAAGTTAATTTATGCGGTTTTAACATAGTGAAAAACAATCACATTCCCCTGTATGGACAATAACATAGAATATACTCCCAAACGATTAAATACTTAGTGTGAACACACTTGAGGAGACTGATTCCAATATAAAATCTAGTTTTATTGAAAGATAAACATACAATATAAAAAAGTGTATTTTCCATAAGGTCAAGTAATGAGGTAGGTGGATTGAAAAACACCCACCCATCTGGGAAACTAGCCACAATAACCCATCATTACTCCATAGCCTAAATAGTAAATGCTAACTCAAGTGAGTTTGTAATGGAGACACACCATGGGATCAATTAATCTGACATAGAGACAAGTAGTTCAAGACTTACCCATGGTGTAAAAAAAGAGGGTCCAAGCTGGCAGTCCCAGAATGGGTGAGTGGGCAACCTTTCTCCCGGACGCGCGTTATCGCAAAATGCTTCCTCAGCGGGGTGCAGGCAGGTAAGTCTTGAACTACTTGTCTCTATGTCAGATTAATTGATCCCATGGTGTGTCTCCATTACAAACTCACTTGAGTTAGCATTTACTATTTAGGCTATGGAGTAATGATGGGTTATTGTGGCTAGTTTCCCAGATGGGTGGGTGTTTTTCAATCCACCTACCTCATTACTTGACCTTATGGAAAATACACTTTTTTATATTGTATGTTTATCTTTCAATAAAACTAGATTTTATATTGGAATCAGTCTCCTCAAGTGTGTTCACACTAAGTATTCACACGTTAACGTAGTCTGCTCCATTACAGTCAACGGCCCTGTCGGCGCATGCGTCCGAAACACGTCTTGCGGTGTGGGGGAGGGGCGGTTCGGACGGATGGACAGACTGGACTACTAATTGTAAGGCAAAACGCTGTGTGAAAGGGGCCTTAAGCTGCTGGCAGAGACATAATTGTGAAGCAGCAAGCTTACAAGAAGATGGCATTGGATGCCCGGAAAGGCAGACGCCAAGTATAAATTTAAGAGTGGGGGAAAGTCTAAATTTTCAACTTTTGTGGGTAACTCTAGTCTAGCAGTGTCACTGCCTTGGAGTTAAGTCGAAGCCTCAATCCAAGCTGTTCTTCGAAATAAATGGCCTTCTCTCATTGAAGCCATGCAGCCTGACCGTGCTCGAAGTTCTTAATGGGTATTTACCAATACATGTATTGCCTATGCACCATATCTGCCATAAATGTCTGTTAGATATTCAGGTCCCATCTCTGTCCCCATCCCTTTGGCCAGTACATTGAGGCACATAGTGGATAGAGAGGAGATGGGAAGTATGTGCTGGGCTCTTCATTCACTGCTATAGGAGAAAAAGCAGAGCGCATGCAATGACTGGCAACGATGCTACTAAACACTGACATTAAAGGCCGCTTTACATGCTGTGACATCGCTCAAGCGTTCTTGTTGAAATCACGGTGTTTGTGACGCACATCCGGCCGCTTTAGCGATGTTGTTGCGTGTGACACCTATGAGCGATTTTGAATCGTCGCAAAAATGTTCAAAATCGCTAATCGGTGACATGCCCCCCCTATTCTCGATTATCGCTGCTGCTGCAGCTAGCGATGTAATTCCTCGTTTCTGCGGCAATACACATCGCTATGTGTGATACCGCAGGAACGAGGAACCTCACCTTACCTGCGTCCGCCCGCAATGCGGAATGAAGGAGGTGGGCGGGATGTTACGTCCCGCTTATCTCCTCTTCTCAGCTTCTATTCGGGGGCGGTTCAGTGACGCTGCTGTGACGTCGCTGTGATGCTAAACGAACCACCCCCTTAGAAAGGAGGCGGTTCGCCGGTCACGACGTTGCTAGGCAGGTATGTGTGACGGGTCCGCGCGATGTTGTGCACCACAGGCAGCGATTTTGCCCGTGTCGCACAACCGATGGGGGCGGGTACGCACGCTAGCGATCTCGGTCACGATATCTCAGCGTGTAAAGCGGCCTTTACAGTGTACATAGCTATGCTTTTCCTCAATTTGCATTTTAATAAGTGTTGAAATAATGTTCATCCCTTTGCAGAAAGTCTAGCCAAAATCCTCGGTGATCTAATAAAACTGAACCAGGCTCAGGGGTTGAATAGTTTTGATAAATTGAATATGTTGCTTGCTGAAATAGTTAACAGGAGAGAAGTGTGAGTACTACACTGTCTGGAAGTTGACATTTCTTAGGCTAGGGACTGTCACAGATCGATATGACTACCAATGCGGTAAGCTTTCTTCTGGTGCTGCTCCGATTGGAGCTGTGAGACGCTGGAACAATAAATTTCTTAATGCAGGAGAATAGACTCCTACATTGCTTAATGTGCTCTTCCACTTGCTTAACCAGGCATTTTAATCCATACCCTTCTGTGTCTGATAAACAATCCTCAGTGCCCCTCCCTCCCAGACCTGTTGAACCCCCCCTCTCTTTTCTGTGGAATCCCTGCACCCTCCCCTCGCCCTGGCACAGCACTGCTGCTCGTTAGAATGAAAGAATGCTCAGTTTTAATTAATGATATGTAAATATCCTTGAATGGGCCACATTTGCATATTAAGAGAGATTTGCCGAATCTGCGGAGTAATATATTTTAATTAAGGATTAATTAAAAATAATGTGGATTTCATTCTGCCTGGCAGGAGCATTTGGGCTGTGTGCATATGTGTGTCCCCCTAATTCTCTCTAGCTGGTGGGGTTGTAAGTAGATGCAGGGTCTCTTAATCTGGGGATCTGTTCAGTTATCCTCATGGGTACGTGATTTGGAGGTGTTTGGGGATTTGGGTTGGTTTTAGTGTGATTTACCTTCTTATCTGTAATAGATGTTTAAAGGATCTCCGTGATGGGCACTTGCTGTACAACTCTATGGAGATTTCTGTGATTGGCATTTTCTAGAGAGCAGCGTAATGGGAGTTCGTGTTCACAATGGGCAGTTGCTCTTAATAACGTTTTACATCTTTTCCACCTGTATTTGTACACTTTTGCAACCATTTGTCCTTGTTGCTCCAGTGCATCAAAAGTAACAAGGCAACTTTTGCAAATAGCCCTGTAATATTTTAGGTCCTATGCAATCCAGGGTGTTGCAAATTCTCCATAGATCCCAACAAACCCTGTTCATGGTCTTGTTGAGGAGAGCCATTGGATCAAATACTTAACCTCTTGACAGTGGATTGTGGGAAATATGTCAATTTGTTTTACATGAGCCAGGTTTTCAGATATAACAAAGATGGCCACCGATGACATCATAGACCCTCCATCAGCATGGATCCACCAGATGACATCATAGACCCTCCCATCAGCATGGATCCACCAGATGACGTTATAGACCCTCCCATCAGCATGGATACATCCAATGACGTCATAGACCCTCCCATCAGCATGGATCCACCAGATGACGTTATAGACCATGGGTCCCCAATTCCAGTCCTCGAGGGCCGCCAACAGTGCATGTTTTCAGGATTTCCTTAGTATTGCACATGTGATAATTGAATCACCTGCCCAGTTGATGATTCCAACACCCATGCAATGCTAAGGAAATCCTGAAAACATGCACTGTTGGCGGCCCTCGAGGACTGGAGTTGGGGAACCCTGTTATAGACCCTCCCATCAGCATGGATACATCCAATGAAGTATTCCAATGACGTCACCCTCCCATCAGCATGGATCCACCAGATGACGACACAGACCCTCCCAACAGCATGGATCCACCAGATGACGACACAGACCCTCCCATCAGCATGGATCCACCAGATGACGACACAGACCCTCCCATCAGCATGGATCCACCAGATGGCGACACAGACCCTCCCATCAGCATGGATCCACCAGATGGCGACACAGACCCTCCCATCAGCATGGATCCACCAGATGGCGACACAGACCCTCCCATCAGCATGGATCCACCAGATGGCGACACAGACCCTCCCATCAGCATGGATCCACCAGATGGCGACACAGACCCTCCCATCAGCATGGATCCATCCAATGATGTCAGACTTGCCTACGATGACACCCACCAATCAGCTCATGGACTAACACATTGTTCAATCCACTGACCAATGGACACATCCATGTATGTCCACTGTAGGGCTGACCATGCCCCTTTTCCTAGTTTTTATAAAGGCATGATCTTGAATAAATCTCTCAGTTCTGTGCCAACCTCGATCGAGGAAAGATGAATATCCGACTGTGTGTCTGATGTCATTTTTCAAGCATGCACTCGATCCACACTAATTAGGCCAGGAAGTAGGCAACAAGTGACCTCTGGTTAAGAGTTCACCTTAACAGTTTCATATTGCATATTTGCAGGAGCGACTACACTTTAGGGATTGTTTGTAGTCTGTAACCATGGAGACACAATAGAATATTGGTGGTTACAGTCTATCCTTGTGACTCTAAGCGATCAGTGGATCTGAACTTCAGCCATTGAATCTGTCAGATGACCTCAGATTCTCATTATGCAGAAACGCTACATTTATTCATATCAAATAATAATAATAAAAGCATTTATATAGATCTAACACAACGGCTCAACAGATCAACAATACATATCCATGAATTAGTGATAACAATGCAAAAGCTTCAAATAGCAGAACAAAAAACCTCAAAATAATACAAAAATCCCATAATTTTAATAAAAAAATAAACAAAATACAGAATGGAGAATGCAACCTCCATGCCTGTCCAGTAAGGAGGTAGCACAATGTGTGCACATGAGACTCCAGTTTGTCGCCTGCTCACTTCCTACTTGGGTTTAGCAGTCACTGGGGTATTAAAAAACTAATTCATAGCAAAGGGGTGAAGTTTCAGGTATTTTTTACTTTTTCATTTTTTATTTTTTTTTCCCCCCCACAATGACAATTCAATGCATATGAACTAAAGACAGTTCACCCTGTACCACTTAGGCTGCTTTCACACCTCCGTTTTTTCCTGTGCGGCACAATCCGGCACTTTGCAGGAAAAACGGAACCGTTTTTTTTTGCTGCCGGTTGCGTTTTTCCTGCATAGACTTTAATTAGTGCCGCATTGTGCCGCATGGGCTTGCGTTCCGTCCGGTTTTTGCCACATGCGGCAGATTTAGCCGATGTGGAGGCCGGCTGGAACGTTGCCTGGCACGGTTTTTTTTGTGCGGCAAAAAAACCCGCATCGCGCCGCATCCAGCCGATGCGGTGCATTTTTCAATGCATGCCTATGGACGCCAGATGCGGCGCGATGCGGTAAAAGCCGCATCCGGCCGCCGCATGCGGTTTTTGACACGGCGCATGCTCAGTAGCATGCCGCAAGCGGCAAAAACCGGACGGGCCGCATTTAAAAAAACGTATGCAAAGGATGTGGCTTTTTCGCCGCATCCGTTGCATAGGTTTTAGAGCCGGACTGGTCGGCTCTGCATCTACCGGATGTGTGAAAGCAGCCTTAAGGCTGCTTTACACCAGACAATCTATCGTGCGATAGATCGTCGGGGTCACGGTTTTTGTGACGCACATCCGGCATCGCTGGCGATGCCGGCCTGTGTGACACCTCCTAGCGACCCAGTATCGCTCACGAGTCGGGTACTGCTCGTTAGGTTCCATAATATCGTTTAATTTGGTTGATCATCGTTTCCGTGGTAGCACACGCCGCTCCGTGTGACACCCTGGGAATGATGAACAGCTCACCTGCCTCCCGCGGCCGCCGCCGGCTCTATGTGGAAGGAAGGAGGTGGGCGGGATGTTTACATCCTGCTAATCTCCGCCCCTCCGCTTCTATTGGCCGGCGGCCGTGTGACGTCGCTGTGACGCCGAACGTCCTTCCCACTTCAGGAAGTGGACGTTCGCCACCCACAGCGAGGTCGCATGAGAGGTAAGTATGTGTGACGGGGGTTACTGACTTTGTGCGACACGGGCAGCGATTTGCCCGTGACGCAGAAAGGACGGGGGCGGGTACGATCGATTGTGAAATCGCACAATCGATCGTACCATGTAAAGCAGGCTTTACTGTTTGCACTTAGGCTGCAGTCACACATCTGTGACTGTTCCCATCCAAGAAAACAGACCCTTGGAAGGACACTTTTTTTTTTTTTTTTTTTTGTTTATTCATTTTTCTTATCATGAAATACCAGAGTCCCTGAGACATGGATATAATGGAAGGACATCCTAAGCCTTCCGAATTGCATCCATTTTTCTCTGATCAGTAAAATCTGATTGAAATGCGATCTTCTGAGTCACATGGGTCTGCCATTTGGATTCATAATTTTAAATAGGTGTGAATAGGTCCATTCGACTCTGGATCAGAGGGATGTCCGATTTTAAAAAAAAAAAATTCTGACTGCACTCAGACGTATGTGTGAATTCAGCCTTAGTTAGTGGCATTTTCTTTATTAGTGAATATACCCTTTGCTTATTTTCCATTGTGTAATTCCATTGCTGGCTCTTTGCCATTTAGTGTAGATTTCTCTCTTCCTTCCGTTGACCTTTCATTCCGCACATTGGCCTGCTTTTTGCCTTTACACTCCATGTAACCCCATCTAACCTTTCCAGTTTCTTCATTGATTTTACCTTCAATCTTATACTAGTCCCCTTTTTATTTTTCCTCTCCCTGACTGTCTCCCTCCCCTCTCCAATCTTTTTTTCTTTTCTTGCCCCTGCTCCAGCTCTTTTGTGACTTGCCCGCGTCTTCCTGGCTGGCTCATTACATTAAGTGGCAATAAGATAATCACAGGGAGGTGATGCAGCGAGCACAGCTTTGGATTTGCATGGTTTTGATTAGCTGTGCGTAGAGGAATCTGTCTTATAAAATACAGGATGTTGACATTAAATATCACAGCTTTCTCCTTCTCCGTTTATTTATCTGATTTATGCAACATAAATCAGAGCTTTTGATTAATGACTGAGATCAGAGCGGCTGCTCCAGACCCTCTTTCTCTGTCTTTTGGTTGCACATTGTACCATGCAGATAATTCTCACCAACCTGTGTGCGAGCCGACACGTGTTTATAGAACAGACATGTATACTTATAATTTGATGGTCATTCCCCTTCTAGAAGAATATTAGCTCGTTAGCAGATGAAGAATGGATCATTGTCAATATATATGCATGTATGTATATGTGTGTGTGTGTGTGTGTATACATAGTGTGTATATGTATATAATATATAGAATGTGTGTGTGTATATATGTGTGTGTATGTATATGTATACGTGTGTATGTGTGTGTGTGTGTAATATATATATACCACATATGTGTGTGTATGTATGTATGTATGTATGTATATATATATATATATATATATATATATAATTATATACGTATATATATAATATATGTGTGTGTGTATGTATATATATATGTATATGTGTGTGTATATGTATATATATATATATATATATATATATATAATCTATGTATGTCTATATCTCTCTCTCTCATATGAGAGAGATATAGAGATACATAGATATATAAATTATATATATCTATATCTCTCTATATATCTCTCATATATGATATATAGAGATACATAGGTAGATATATAGAGAGAGATATAAATTATAGAAATTATATATATATATTATACACACACATTTATTTTACACACACATGTGTATGTGTATGTATATATATATATATATATATAGATATATAGATGAGATATAGAGATACATGGATATAGATATCTATCTATAATCTCTCTCTCTCTCTCTCTCACTCACTCACTCACTCACTCACTCACTCACTCATTGATAGATAGATAGATAGATATTTTTCTTATGCACCAACAAACAGATTTATTTTTTTTCTAAATGGCTTTTGGTTTTTAATTTGTGATATTGACCTATATATCACTGATTTTCCAAACTGGATATTAAAACTGTTTACCATATTAACTTCCTTTTTATCGGCTATACCTGCTGTAATATAAGCAATGATATACTTTTATTAATGTAGAATGTATGTGACATGTGTAGTGTTGTATTTTCAGTATGATGCTGAAATAAAGGTCATATCTCCTGAGCCCAAATGTCTCTTTCCTATAGACCGGGCCTATGTGGAGTGTGACATATACTATTACCTGTTATCTATGGTCACTCTGCTGAGACGCTCCAGCATCGCCTCCTTTGGAAGTCCAGCGTCTTACTGGTCATTAACACGGTATACAAGCTGAAAAGAAAGCCCAGGCAGCAGAGGTGAAATGTTCCCAGCCCCCCAGAACCAGCAGCTTCTGTTCTACCGGCGCTTGTTTGTCAGCTGGGAACAGAGGCGTTCACATTGCTACTTTTAATATCTTTCCAAAAATCACTGCAGCATATCCGGCACAAAGACTGTATGGTTGTTATTGTCACTCTTTACACATGGACCACTGACTACTCTTTTTATGCACCCGCATCCCCCCCCTCCCCTCCTTCCACACTGTCAATGTCTTTATTCCCATAAACCCCAAAGACTGTTAATATCCCGACTCAAACTCCTACAGTATGGCACCTGTCTGAAAAAAGGGGCACCCCACCAGGTCAGACATGGCGAGGAACGCTCCTCAACATCTGCGTGCTTTTTTCTACAATGCCATGTTGATGCACAATTACTTATATTCTTTGGTAATTGTACCATTTAGTCCCCATGCTTACCATGTTTTTCTACCCTTTACCTTGTCTGACACTGCCTCTGCTCCATAGGTTTTGTCTAAGCATCTCCCCCCTCCCTTATTCATCCGCCAAATGTTTTTTTCTTTTTTTTTTTTCATAATTTTTCTGTCTCCTTCCATCTTCTCCACTTAGTCTCTGTTTTGTCATCTTTCTCCGTTTCCCTGTTGCCTGCTCCTTCAGCATTGTCGCTCCTGCCTTCTCCGTTTCTTAGCATTACCACCCCCGTTACCCTTCCCGCCCCGGCCTCGCTGGTCTATATTGCACACCTCGTGGCCCCCTCTAACTCAACCTCTGGCTCTGCTTTAATGAGAATCCCTCCTAATTATTTCTTGGGCTGCTGCAGAGAAGCCGCAGAGCTTCAGATCCTGATATCGGGAACGTGACTGTGCTACTGATGGGGACGGGGGATCAATAATTTAGGACGCTGCTTTAATAGCAAAACTGACAGAGCTGGAGGAGGCAGCGATCAGACCCTGCCTGTGTCTCTGTTCTCAGTCTGAGGCTGCCTACTCTCTAAATAAATGTGTGTTCTCATATACGTGTTGTCTTTTGTGTGGATATAGATGGAAAAAATATCTATGATTTGTGCGAGGCTGCGCGGCTCCTAATCCTCCGGGCTGTTGATGGAATCTGTCCAACCAATATTATGCTAGATTACGTCTTTACTCTGTGTGTGTGTGGAATTGATTCAATTATTATAATTCATAAATTTGCCACGCTTCTTGTGTATTCGTAGGTGTGGATCTAGGAGTTGAGTCCAAATGATCTTGTCTCAATATGGAAGGCAGTTTGTCACGTTCTCGGGTTGATGTCCTTGTCGTTCTGCTTCCTCGTGACACTGCCTAGAGAGTTGTACCACGTCGTTCTGACCAATTTTTATTTTTTTTTCCTGCCAGCATTTATGGTACATGTATTTAATAGCATGTGCCCGACATTTATTTCCACTCTCTCTGTTGAGCGATGAGGAGTCGTTGACTGTTTTAGCAGGTACAATTGAAATGAATGGGGTGTGAGGTCCAATGTGCTGACAGGACATTAAAAACATCACCCGTCCAAGGGGGAATAGATGGCTATAAAGACGCGTGGAATATTTATCACAAAGTGGATGTAATGCAGAGGCTTAATGAAAGCAGAGTGGAAAAGGAGGATCACAACAGCTGGGGCAGGGAAGGGGGCACTAGGTCAATATGGTGCCATTTATCAGGACTTAAAGTGAGCCTGACAGTGGATGCATGCTGCTCGAGCCATAGGTAGCATGTAGCAGACACCGGCTCTGGCATTTCAGGCAGATATCTTTTACTCTTCAACACTGCGGCATCTCAAGGAAAACACATCGGCATATAAAAGTTTGGACACCCCTCTTTATTGTGAACAGTTAAACAAGTTGAAGATTAAATGATCTCTAAAAGGCATGAATGTAAAGAGAACACATTTTCTTTGTATTTTAGATTTAAAAAAATAAATACATTAATCTTTTACATTTTTTAAAATTGCAAAAAAAAAGGAAAATGTGCTGATGCAAATTTTGGGCACCGTGCATGGGTAGTACCTAGTAGCACCCCATTTGGCATGTATCACAGCTTGTAAACGCTTCTTGTAGAGAGCCAAGAGTCTCCATTCTTGCTTGGAGACGTCTTCCAGTTCTGTGAGATTCCTGGGTCGTCTTGCATGCACTGCTCTTTTGAGGTCTAGCCACAGATTTTCAATGATGTTCAGATCAGGGGACTGGTCATCTATTGTGGCTTCTGATGTATGTTTAGGATATTCATTTGTAGAAGCCATCCTCTTTTCTTCTATTTTCAATTTCGGCTTTTTTTTTTTTACAGATGGTGTTAGGTTTCCATCAAGTATTTGCTGAAATTTCATTGAATCCATTCTTCCCTCTACCCATGAAATGTTCCCGGTGCCATTGGCTGCAACACATCCCCAAAGCATGATTTAGCCACCCCCATGCTTAATGGTTGGCAATATGTTCTTTTCTTGAAATTCTGTGCCTTTTTTTATTTTATTTTTTTTTTCTCCATACATATTTTTAATCATTGTGGCCAAAGAGATCCATTTTCACCTCATTGGTCCACAGGACTTGAATCCAAAAGACATCAGGCTTGTTTAGATGTTCTTTTGCATACTTCTGATGCTGAACGTTATGGTGGGCACGCAGAATGAGGTTTTTTTTTTTTTTTTCCCCTCATGATTCTTCCATGAAGGCCATATTTGTGCAGGTGTATCTGAACAATGTACCACAACTCTAGAGTCTGCTAAATCTTCCTGAAGGTCTTTTGCAGTCAGGCAGGGGTTCTGATTTGCCTCTCTAGCAATCCTACGAACAGCTCTCACATAAATTTTGCTTGGTCTCCCAGACCTTATTTTAATCTCCACTGTCTTTATTAACAGCTATTTTTAATTGCATTTCAAACTGGGGAAAGGAACATTTGAAAACTCTTTGCTGTCTTCTTATAGCTTTCACCTGCTTTGTGGCCTCCATTATTTTCATTTTCAGCTAGGCAGCTGCTTAAAAGAACCCATCGCTGCTATTTTTTGGCACAAGGATAGAGGAGGCTGGGTTTTTATAAAGCTGTGAAATTTGCATCACCTGGCCTTTACTAATGATTATAGTAAACAAGCCATAACCCTAACAGGCTTAAGCTGGTGTCACACATAACGACGACGACAACGACGTCGCTGCTACGTCACCATTTTCTGTGACGTTGCAGCGACGTCCCGTCGCTGTCGCTGTGTGTGACATCCAGCAACGACCTGGCCCCTGCTGTGAGGTCGCCGGTCGTTGCTGAATGTCCAGCTTCATTTTTTGGTCGTCACTCTCCCGCTGTGACACACACATCGCTGTGTGTGACAGCGAGAGAGCGACGAAATGAAGCGATCAGGAGCCGGCACTGGCAGCTGCGGTAAGCTGTAACCAGCGTAAACATCGGGTAACCAAGGGAAGACCTTTCCCTGGTTACCCGATGTTTACGCTGGTTACCAGCCTCCGCTCTTGCTGCCAGTGCCGGCTCCTGCACTGTGACATGTGGCTGCAGTATGCATCGGGTAATTAACCCGATGTATACTGTAGCAAGGAGAGCAAGGAGCCAGCGCTAAGCAGTGCGCGCGGCTCCCTGCTCTCTGCACTGTGACATGTAGCTGCAGCACACATCGGGTTAATTAACCCGATGTGTGCTGCAGGAGAGCAAGGAGCCAGCGCTAAGCGCGGCTCCCTGCTCTCTGAACATGTAGCACAGCGACCTTATGATCGCTGCTTCTGCTGTGTTTGACAGCTAAGCAGCGATCATAACAGCGACTTACAAGGTCGCTGTTACGTCACCGAAAATGGTGACGTAACAGCGACGTCGTTGTCGCTGTTGTTTAGTGTGACACCAGCTTAAGGTCTGAAACCTTGGTCAAAGTTATCTGAGCACACAAAATTCCAAGGGTGCCCAAACCTTTGCATCAACCCATTTTCCTTTTTGTATCTTTCCAAATGTAAATCACCGACAAAGAAAAAATAGTCAATATAAAAATTAATTTTTATTGGTTATAAAATATAAAAACATAGGCAAGATGTCTCAGGGAAGCAAGTCCCACAGAAAGGGTTAAAAATACATAAATCTCGTTATGTTGGGAACACCATAGATTTCACATAATCATTATTATAATAAATATCAAACCGTAGAAAAAACAATGATTGTATATAAATATAGCTATAACAATATATATAGTGACACAAGTGTGTTATAATAATGCAAAACTAAGACAAGTCAGAAAACAGCAAAGTAACAATCAATATACCTACGGGGTATAACAGAATGTGAAGAATTGTCCCACACCCTCTCCGACGCACGTTTCGCGCTGTTTAGCGCTTTTTCCAGGAGTATCTTTTACATCTTTGAAAATGTAAAAGATGAAAAGAAATATATCATTTTGTTTATTTTTCTCTAAAATAAAGGAAATGTGTCGTCTTTAACTTCATACCTTTTTAGAGATCATTTCATGTTCAACTTAACTGTTCACAATAACTATTTTTGATCAGGAGTGCCCAAACTTTTACATGCTACAGTATTTAAAATCCATCTGAAAACCTTGCTGCTTGGATGAATAGTCCAACAGTCCAGCCCTTGGCAGCTTCTTCCCTACTCATTTTCCTTGAGTGACAGGCCTTTCCCAATACAGGTAGCTAGAGACCTGTCACTCAAGGAGAACTGGGCTTGGAGAAGTCGTCGAGTCACCAATTATTTGGATGTAATCATCCTTGGCCTTTTCTTAAGTGTATGTATTCATAGGTAAAATATACCTGGCTGAAATGACTGAGCCAGTGTCTTGATTCCTGCTGCCTGTGGCGCAGACAGCAGGAGTTTGTTTTCTGGTTCACATTAACATTTTGGCATTTTTTTAATGCATGCCCATTTTTTTGAAGGTATGATCAGCTTTTTGTTGCAATAGTTTCAATAATTGGCTAATTCTTCCTATACATTTAAGAAATCTTTTCGGCTGTAGTAGAGTATAAATGTGAAGAAAAAAGAGGCACTCACCGGTTGTAGATATTTCAGTGCTGTGATTTATTCAGGCACAGGGGGAGGGTGTAAGGATGTTGTGCAGACTGACAACTGCCGTTTCGCACAGATTACCGATGCTTCCACAGCTCTAGGGTCCGGTGCGAAACGGTCGTTGTCCGTTTGCACAACTTCCTTGCACCATCCCCCTATGCCTGAATAAAGGTAGTGTCACACATAACGAGATCGCTAGCGAGATCGCAGCTGAGTCACGGTTTCCGTGACGCAGTAGCGATCCCGTTAGCGATCTTGTTATGTGTGACACCTACCAGCGATCAGGCCCCTGCTGTGAAATCTCTAGTCGTTGCAGAATGGTCCAGGCCATTTTCTTCAAAGGCGATGTCCTGCTGGGCAGGACACATCGCTGTGTTTGACACTGTGTGACAGGGTCCCAGTGACTGCTGAGATCGTTATACAGGTTGCTACTGCTACCTGTATTGTTCCTGCATCGCTGGTATGATCTGACTGTGTGACATCTCACCTGCGACCTCCCAGCGACTTACCTGCGATCCCTATCAGGTCGCATCGTTTTTGGGATCGCTGGTAAGTCGTTGTGTGTGACTGGGCCTTAAATCACAGCACTGAAATATCTACAATCAATATTTAGAAGTGCAAAACATGAAAAAAACAAAAAGAAACTCCTAAAATTCAATTTTTAATATCCGATTTAAAAGGGAAGGGAATTTCCCAACACCAAAGTCATAAATTTCCTTCAAATTACAATAAAGATTAAAATTTAAGAAACTACAAGAGGGAGGGGGGGGTTGACCCTTATAATGCCCTAGATTCACCCCTTCCTTGCCGCGGAGGTTGGCGCCCCCACTCTACGTCAACTATCCCTCCTGGCCCTAATATGGCCCTAGGAATTGTGAGGTGATGGTACGGTGAAGGATTCACACATTCAAATGAACCAACATTTAAGATATAATTTGATGATGTCAATGACCTATGACCAATATAATTAAATTGGAAATATAATAGGGTAAAATGACCCAGAAAACCACTCAATTATACTCCTATAATCCTTCCTCAAAGGATTCCCCAAATGAAAAACGGACCCAGCGTCTCCAGAATAGCGATCATTCAATTTCTCAAGTCCTCATCCTATAGCCCAGATGTGGCCCGCAGCAATGAGGATGTAGGTTCAAGGGGCAAGAGACACTGGGTCCGTTTTTCATTTGGGGAATCCTTTGAGGAAGGTCCCTTATCCGGTGAACACTGAGGCCTATGAGATAAGTGGCTAAAGCCTTGTTTCTATTCTGGCTTTATGTGTTTTGAGTCTGTTTTTATAATTTTATGCATTTGCATTTTTGATTAACCCCTGCTACCTGGGTGATAGTTAGGGTATCTACATTACATGTTTAGAGGCTTATCCAGCTATTAAGAACAGTCTCACCGTGTTTGAATTGTACAGACTCAAGCATTATTCTGATTCCAGTGCTTTTTGGGACCACCAGCATTCATTAACGTCTTTTCTTTGTGAACTCTCTATTCCACTCCTGAAGAACCTCAGATAGATGAGGGGAAACGCGTCGGGTGGTTTCGGTTAGGGACCGCTGGAGATTGAGTGGGTTTCTGGGTCATTTTACCCTATTATATTTCCAATTTAATTATATTGGTCATAGGTCATTGACATCCTCTATATTATATCTTAAATGTTGGTTCATTTGAATGTGTGAATCCTTCACAGTACCATCACCTCACCATTCCTAGGGCCATATTAGGGCCAGGAGGGATAGTTGACGTAGAGCAGGGGCGCCAATTGCGCAGGTTCTTAGGGCGTCGACCTCCGCGCCAAGGAAGGGGTGAATCTAGGGCATTATAAGGGTCAAACCCCCCCTTGTAGTTTCTTAAATTTTGATCTTTATTGTAATTTGAAGGAAATTTATGACTTTGGTGTTGGGGAATTCCTTTCCCTTTTAAATCGGATATCAAAAATTTTAATTTTAGGAGTTTCTTTTTGTTTTTTTGAAATATCAACAACCGGTGAGTGCCTCCCTTTTTTTTTTCTTCACATTTAAAGATGTACATCTCTGGATCCTTTTGAGTGCACCCCGGTCAGAAGACCCATACTTAAGACTATGCTAGTCACCTGAACAGGTGAAGTTAAGCAGCAAGTGGTTCTCCTATTTAAATAGGCGGCTATTAGCCAATGTTATATCACCATTGGGTAGAAATAGTGCCCAGTTTTTTCCTTCTCATATATTTGACCGGCTGTAATAGATTTTTTAAGGCATAATTTAATTTTAGAAGTCAATTGAACTCCACCAAATTTGTTGCCGACATACTGTTAGCAAGCCAATCCATTTGTGATCTGCTGACATTTAGTATTTCCCAAGACACTAGATTCAGCAGATCCTACCACAACATACCACCATCCTTCCTATGGTTTTTGTATGTAACTAATCCATGTGGCTTTTTTACCTGTGAATATATTTTTGAAGCTGCCATGAAACATTCGATCATTAGGGTAAGTACATGTGGGGTAGAAACCTTGTGGATTTTCGTTGTGGATGAGGTGCAAACACATTTTGCCCATATTCTGCATACTTTAAAATTGTTTAAAATCTGTAATTTATTTTTAAATATGCCTTATATAGTGAAAAATTGGAGCGAATTCCATGACAAATACCCATGTTGTGCATGTGGATTTTGCTATGGGTTCACTAAAGATTCGCGATGCCCTGCTCTGGCTTCCAGTCCTCTGTGGCAGTCTTTACTCTTTTGGCTGGCATCCTTGGCCTGTCGTACACTATTCCCTGTGAAATCATGAGATTTTGTAAGACTAAGGCTACTTTCACACATCCGGTTTGAGCCCTGCGGCTCAATCCGGCTGTGAAAACTATGCAACGGATGCGGTGAAAACACCGCATCCTTTGCATCAGTTTTTACATGCGGCCGGTCCGGTTTTTTCCGGTTGCGGCATGCTTCTGAGCATGCGCAGTGGAAAATACCGCATGCGGCGACCGGATGCGGTTTTTTCCGCATCGCGCCGCATCCGGCCTCCATAGGGATGCATTGAAAAATGCGCCGCAGCGGCCGGATGCGGCGCGATGCGGTGTTTTTTGCCGGAGCAAAAAACGTTGCAGGGTACGTTCGATCCGGCCGCCGCATCGGCTAAATCTGCCGCATGCGGCAAAAACCGGACCGAACGCAAGCCCCTACGGCACAATGCGGCACTAATGTAAGTCAATGCAAAAAAAACCGCAATCGGCGTTACAAAAGCCGGTTGCGGTTTTTCTGCAGAACGCCGTATTGTGCCGCAGAGCAAAAACCGGATGTGTGAAAGTACCCTTAGTCTGTACTGTACATGGCCTGGAAAACATTAGAGGCGCGCAGGATGCCGGCTCTACAAGTGATCATTGCCCTGGTCCGGTTGCCACAGAGGACAATACTAGGTTGGCACACTTTTTTTGGCTTTGCTTGGTCGACTATGATTTCACATAAAAATTTACATGTGGTGGTTTTTGTGTTCAATATGGACATATTCTAACACGTTCCTGGTATTGCCTTCTCCTGCTGTAACAAACACTGTGAAAATTGGTTACAAAAGTGTAAAGAATAACCCCAAATGCTGAAATATTTTGGGCAATATTCTTTTTTCATCAATTTTTTTTTACCACTTATCTCATGATAAATTTTGTGAATTAGACCAGAAATATTCCCAATTCTAGATGATCTTTATCCCAGCCCCGCAACATCGGGTAAAGATACATTAAATGCTTTAATACAGTTTTATTTTTTACAATACCACAATATTTTATTTTCTAAGTTTATATTCACACGAGGACAGGTGCTTGGATTTCAGCATGCTCTATTCAGATTGGACATTATGGTACTTCCAGTGTCCAGTTTCCATGTATGATGCAGGCTCAGGTGCTGACCTGACAGATGCTAGCTGTATTGCACAGCCTAAATCTTTCTTTGACAGCAGCAAGTAGGGTTGAGCTGCACTAGCTGCTTTTAACCCTTTAAATGCTAATCTGACAGCGGCAATTAATGTGTATTGTATGGGGGGTGCCCTTTCATTTTTCTTATCGCAGGGTATTGATTGGAGTCCCACGAGGCTATTGAAGGCCTTTATACTGGCACCTCAAATGGCGCAGCCTACACTTCCTCCAGACCTGAATCCCATAGAAAACCTATGAGATCAGCTGAGTTGCTATGTAGAGGCTCATAACTCTTTATTAAGGAAATCCTGAAAACATGACCTGTTGGGGACCGTGAGGACTGGCGTTTGGGAACCACTGATCTAGATGGTCATTTGCGAATTTCAATCGGGTCTGGGCATGTATTTGCTTGATCAGAGGAACCTTGCGTGCCCTGCAGGATTTTAATCCATGTGTAGAGTTACTAATGGTAATCTTTGAGACTGTCGCCCCAGCTATTTTCAGGTCATTGATCAGGTTCTCCCATGTAGTTCTGGGCTGATTACTGACCTTTCTTAGCATTATTCTTAACCTCACAATGAGATCTTGCATGGAGCCCCAGACTAAGGAAGATTGACAGTCATGTTGTGGTTCTTCCATTTTATGATTATTGCGCCAACAGTTGTTGTCTTCTCACCAAGCTGCTTGCCTATTGTCCTGTAGCCCATCCCAGCCTTATGCAGGTCTTCAAGTTTGTCCCTGGTGTCCTTGGACAGCCCTTTAGTCTTGGCCATGGTGGAGAGGTTGGAGTGTGATTGAGTGTGGACAGGTGTCGTTCAAACAGGTGCGCTAAATACAGTTAATGAGTGCAAAGTAGGAGCTTCTTCAAGAAAAAAATAACAGGTCTGTGAGAGCCAGAACTCTTGCTGATTGGTAAGTGATCAAATACTTACCGGTATTTCATGCAGTAAAAGGCAAAGTAATTATTTAGAAATAATACATGTCAAAATAAAGTTATTGCTCTTGGAGAAGAAAAAATTGGAGTTTGAAAATAGGAAATTTGCTGGTCATGAAGGGGTTAAAATGAAGGTTCACCTGTTATAATTCCATAATGATGCTCTGTTAGGAGAGAATTGCTTAGGCTGCTTTCACACATCCGGCTTGAGCTCTGCGGCTCAATCCGGCTGTGCAAGCTATGCAACGGATGCGGTGAAAACACCGCATCCTTTGCATAAGTTTTTCCCATGCGGCCCGTCCGGTTTTTGACGCTTGCGGCATGCTACTGAGCATGCGCAGTGGCAAAAACCGCATGCGGCGGCCGGATGCGGTTTTTGCCGCATCCGGCCGCCATAGGCATGCATTGAAAAATGCGCCGCATCGGCCGAATGCGGCGCGATGCGGTTTTTTTTTGCCGCACGAAAAAACGTGCTAGGCAACGTTCCATCCGGCTGCCGCATCGGCTAAATCTGCCGCATGCGGCAAAAACCGGATGGAACGCAAGGCCTTGCGGCACAATGCGGCACTAATTAAAGTCTATGCAGAAAAAACGCAACCGGCAGCAAAAAAAACGGTTGCGATTTTCCTGCAAAGTGCCGGAGTGTGCCGCATTGCAGAAACCGGAGGTGTGAAAGCAGCCTAAAATAGCAATTCTCTATCAATGCAGGTTCATTGAAGGTGGTATACATAGGTATTCGGATAACTGTCTGTAACATTTAACATGTCTGCTAGGGCCTGCGTCACACCAATGCCTTGGGGAGTGTGAAAATTGACAACAGCCTAATTAGCCAAAGGCCACAATTTAATTAACTTTGTATCTAGGGAAACCTTTCTACTAATTTGAATTGCTGTATACCTAGATTATAAAAGCCTTTATCTGTCTATAATGTGCAAAAATGTATTGTTTTCTTAATTCATTAATGTCCCAGACTGTGGTCCACGCCGTGTGCCCCCTCCAAACAGTAAATTAAAGAATAAAACTGAGCAGAAAAGGGAAACAATCGTATTGTAGGATAACCAAGATGTCCTCTGTCCCCAATGGGCAAAACACTGTTTGAATTGATATCATCTGTGCCCAATAGCCGCGAGTCAGAATCATTCACTGTGTTTTCAAATGATTTTTGACAAATATCTGATGCCTTGATCATATGAAAGTGGTTGATTTAGATACAGTTCAATTAACAGTATCACATGGTATAAGGCCTGAAACTGGGAGAGATGTTAGTATTTGGATTGGGGGATATGGGTAACATTTTAGGGAAAAAAATAGAATTACTGGCGGGCACAAGACAAGGCCTAGATTGTGAGTAGATGTTTGCAGAATGGTAGCTGGGGGCCTTTTAGTTGTGTAAGCATTTGTTTCTGAATCCTTATAATAGTGCCTGTTCATTGTATAAGGGATGGTGTGTAATGACCGGAATATCCCTTTAAAAGGGAACCTGTCACAAGATTTGGGTCCTATAAGCTGCGGCCACCACCAATAGGCTCTTATATACAGCATTCTAACATGCTGTGTATAAGAGCCTAGGCCGCTGTGTAGAACGTAAAAATCACTTTAATACTTAAACGGTAGCTGTGGTGGAGTTGGATTATATGGGTGTCTCCGTTCTCCAGTGCTGGCACCTCCTCTTTCGGCCATTTTTGTCCTCCTTCTTCTGAAGCCGGCGTGTATGACGCGTCCTAAGTCATCCACACTTGGCGGCATTGAGGTCCTGCGCAGGCGCACTTTGATCTGCCCTGAGCAGGAAAGATCAAAGTATTGTAGTGCGCCTGCACGGGAACGATGAGTGTGGATGACATAGCATGCGTCATGCACACAGGCTTCAGAAGGAGGACGAAGATGGCTGAAAAAGGAGGCGCCGGCATCTGAGAATGGAGACGCCCATCCGACCAATCTGCACTGTACCGACCGTTTAGGTGAGTATTATAAAGTCATTTTTACGTTCTACACAGCAGCCTGGGCTCTTATATACAACATGTTAGAATGCTGTATATAAGAGCCCACTGGTGGTGGCCACAGCTTATAGGCCCCAAATCAGGTGACAGGTTCCCTTTTAAGACTAGAACTACTGGACTCGTGACACCTATATAGAAATACATGGTGCAAAGTAGTCAAAATGACTACCTCCGTAGTTCTAGTGTTAAAGACTGAACATTGGGTATGTCCAATTTTTGACTGCTGATTGCTTTGTTTTCTCATAGATAAGCCACGGGAAGAGATGTCTGTTGGCAAGGTCATAAAGACCACTGGAGTGTACAGCCAATTGAACGCTCCTGTGTATAGGAGAGATGGCCAAACAAGTCGGTCGGCCAAAGCATCATGCAGCCGACCGCCATCTAATATGTATGGAGGCCCTTTAGAGGGTCTTAAGTTGGCTGTACACATTAAGATTCCCATGCTAAAGGTAAAGGAAAAACTGCAGTTTAGGCAGGATGTCTTGACAATACAATTTTCATAGGGGCCTCCTAGCTCTTGCTCCAATAGATGATGTTGAGTTGTTTGTATTTTAAAGGGAACCTGTCAGGTCCAATATGCACCCAGAACCACGAGCAGTTCTGGGTGTATATTGCTACTCCCTGCCTAACCGTCCCTGTATACACTAGCATAGATAAAGAGATCTTTAGAAAAAGTTTCTCTAAAGATCTTTTATCTTATGTTAATGAGCGCAGGGGACTAGTCCCCTGGGCGTTGGTAGCCTTGGCTAGTGGGCCCCATTAGCATGTTAGTACTCCCCTGTGGCTGTGCTATCATGCTAATGAATGTGCAGCATCACAGGATGATCTCACTCACCTCTCCGCTGCCATCGCCGCCCCATGCTGGATTTCGGCTCAGTGCTCATGATCCTGGACTTTCGGTCATGCACACTACTTCAGTTTGAAGCCAGGACGCGTACACCCGGCTTCATAGTGCACATGACCAAAACTTCAGGGTCATGCATACTGAGACGAAATCTAGCGATGGCAGCGGAGAGGTGAGTGAGATCATCCTGTGACGCTGTGTATTCATTAGCATGTTAGTACGCTCCTGTGAGTGTGCTAGAGCCGACTAGCAAGGGGAACTAATGCCCAGGGGACTAGTCCCCTCGCTCATTAGCATAAGATAAAAGATCTTTAGAAATCCTTTTTCTAAAGATCTCTTTATCTATGCTAGTGTATACAGGGACGGTTAGGCAGGGATTAGCAATATTTACCCAGAACTGCTCGTGGCTCTGGGTGCACATTGTACCTGACAGGTTCCCTTTAATGCCCACCCCATTGTTGATCAGGAGATGAGCTTCTGCTGGCCACCGTCACCAATATTTCCTACAGAAACACCTGAACGGTAAGCCAAGCCAACCGTTCATTTGTATGGCCGATTCGGGGGAGAACTGACTGCTGAAGTAGCTCCCATCCATCATTCATCAATGTGTATGGCCAATTCTAGAGAAATGAAGGTTGATGGTTGGGCAGCGGCTAAATGGACGATTGCCTGGTGACTGATCTTTATGCTGACACGGCAGTAAACATTTTAGCCCATAGATGCCATTGTAGTCACTCAAACTGGCTATATATGTTCAGTCACACAGGATGAAGGATGACAATATATTTGGGAATAGGCTAGGAAAATTTTAATGACTGATGACTTTCCATAAAGAAGCAGCACTGGGTAAGGCTGCTTTCACACATCCGGTTTGTGCTGAGCGGCACAGTCCGGCTCAAAAACCTATGCAACGGAAGCTGCGAAAAAAACTGATCCGTTGCATAAGTTTTTCCATGCGGCCCGTCCGGTTTTTGACCACTTGATGCTTGATACTGAGCATGCGCAGTGCAAAAAAACGCATCCGGCGTCCATAGGCTTGCATTGTGAATCGCGCCGAATCCGGCGCGATGCAGTTTTCGCCTCACAAAAAAACTTGCCAGGCAACGTTCCATCCGGCCGCCGCATGGACTAAATATGCCGCATCCAGCAAAAACCGGACGCAGCGCAAGGCCATGCGGCACAATACGGCGCTAATGCAAGTCTATGCGGGGAAAAACGTAACCGGCGGCAAAAAAAAAAGTTTGCGTTTTTTCTGCAGAGCGCCGTATTGTGCCGCACGGCAAAAACCGGATGTGTGAAAGCAGCCTAAGAAAACAAGTGTAATATCACCCAGTGATGCACTGTCCAGGCCTTGCCTGGTTTACTGTTACTCTGTAGCACACTGTTAATTTTGAATCGTCCGTAATCAATCGGCTAAAAGAAAACCTGAAACCTGCTAGTTTTTAAAATACCATCTGATTTATTTATTTTTTTTTTGTTTGAAATTGTATGGATGATGACCCTGAGGGAACAATTTGACATTTAAGGGTGAGTGCCCACTGCCTTCTGGACACAGTATCATTGCTCTTCCCTAAACGCTAGTGATTTCCATGGGAGAACGCAACGTTAGACATAATGGCGGATTCAGAATGAATCCTACAACAGAGTTTTTTGATTGATTTGAACTCTACCTTTAAAAGGGGTCTCCACATTTAGAGAAATGGACCCTAAACCTTTCTTGTAATGTATAATAGCATAATCGGATAGTGCTCCATGATTGTAGCTCCAGCTCTCCGCTGCTGCTCCGGTCTCTTGTGTTTTGGCTGCAACGTTGACATAGCGGCTCGCATCACCGCTGCAGCTAATCAATGAGCCTATCCTGGCCAACTGAGCTCATGCATTGGCTGCAACAGTGATGTCACCACTGAACCCAAAACACTAAGGCCCCCGACTAGTGAAAACTTTTACATCAGAATTCTGGTGTTACACCATTTCATTTTTTTTAGAGACTTATAGCATACAGTACTTGGCTTTTTTATATTATAACATTTTATCATATCTTTATAGATTTCCCTGAGATTGTTAGATGTGGCACAAAATGATTTATATTGTGGTTTCATTATTTCCCCCTTGGCACACTTTCTTAAAGAGAATCTTTCTCCAGGTTTTTGCTATCCTATCCTATAGCAGCATATGTAGAGACAGAGACCCTGATTCCATTGATGTGTCACTTAGGCTAGGTTCACACTTCCGTTGTTTTGCTTCCATCGCAATTCGTCGCCTTGAGGAATTACGGTAACCGGCAAAATATTTTGCAGGAATCCATTTTTACCCCATAGACTTCTATTAGTGACGGATTGCGACAGCCTTGCGCTTCATTTCCGCGTGATGGATCAGTCGTTTACTGACTGACCGTCAGGCAGGAGCATCGCTGAATGTAACGTTTTTTGGAGCGGCAAAAAAAACGGACTTCGCAGGTGTCCGTCGCCATCCTTCAAAAGCTATAATGGAGGTCTATGGTGCTGGAATCCGCCGTAATCCGTCACATGACGGAATCTAGTGCTGGATTCCGTAATGCTCTATTGAGCATGCCCAGCATGTTTGGCACTCCCAATCACAAACTGATCACGACGGATGCGTCAAAAAACGGACGCACAACGGATGTAATGGACGCGACTGTTCCGTTGTTTTTTTTTACAGGATTCCTGTAAACTGAATCCTGTGAAATAACACATCCGTTGCGTCAATTGACATCTAAAAAAAAACGGATCCGTCGTTGCGTCGCAACAACGGACCTGACGGAAGCAAAACAACGGAAGTGTGAACCTAGCCTTACAGAGCTGTTTGCTGTCATTTTGATAAAATCACTGCTGCAGATGTAGCCGTTATATAGAGCTCATGAATATGCTGGACTACCTGGCAGCACAACAAGTAGTCCTGTAATGATAATCTACTGCTTGATTAATCAGTAATTTTATCAACACTACAGTAAGCAGCCCAGTAAGTGACACATCGCTGGAATCACGGTCTCTGTCTCTACGTTATGATGCTCTCAGATTAGATGGCAAAAACCTGGTGACAAATTCCCTTTAAGGAAAAACTTATGTATTCCATGGTAATAGAGGAAACTGCATGGGAAACTGTACGGTTTTGCGAAAAAATAGTTGCGTTTACACCCAGGTTAAAAAAAAATCCATTTTTATGACAAGTGACAGGTCATCTTTAAATTTAGATGGTCTTGTCTGGGTCTGTCACTTTAAGAATGTTAAAAAGTAACACATGGGATGTCCTGCTGGGGCGCAAAGTGCTTTTTGCATTCGGGTGATGCGGACTTGCTCGGATCGGACTGATCACAGATGCACACGAGTGGGGTTCTGTTTCTACCGGGGCCGGTGGAAAAAAAAAGGGAGGCACACGGGCAGTTATGCTGTATTTATTTCCTCCCTGCTTGTCTGGCTGATAACTCACAGTAAAGTGGAGGGGGGAGAGCTGTAGTGGGGGTGCAAACTGCTGACAGCACAGAGGTGTCATGCGAGAGGAATTGACACTGGCCAAGGGGTCTTGTGGGGAATATGATAATAACAATAAAAGAGATATATCGCTCCCCCGCCACAGCCATTCAAACCTTTTTACAGTCAGTTCAAACATATAAAACTTTATTGCTCCTGCGGATAACGGGAGGACTTGGAGGCAGCGCAGAATCTCGGGGCTGGCTGGATACGCTCGCTCTTATAGCTCTGTAGTGGCATTTTAAACTTTATTGAACAAGACTTTTAGAATTGAAGGAAGTATATAAAACCGTAAATTTATTAGATTCTGTTTTTCTCCCCCCCTTCACTCTCTCTCAAGCTCTTCTCTGGAAAGTGGTTGGTTTATCAGCGCTCGGATCCCAGAGCCGCCTGTTACTGAAGTGCTGACATTTTGGGTTCTTGAGTTAATGTGAAAGAAGGTGACAGACATTCCATTAGAGTCAGAGCTGTTTAAAGGGATCATGTAGCATTTACAAGTAAACCGCGGCGACGATCCAGATTGAGCCCGGCGTGAAGAAGATCCAATTTTTAACTGTTTATTTCCGCGTCTATTGTGTGTGGATGATGGGTAGTGGGAACAGCCTGCACATATGTCCATACTAGACGCTGATGGCAAGGCCAAGAAACTAAAGGCCGCTTTACACGCAACGACATTGCTAAGGAGATATCGCTGGGGTCACGGAATTCGTGATGCACATCCGGCCTCGTTAGCGACGTTGTTGCGTGTGACACCTACGAGCGACCGCTAACGATCCGAAAAATCGATTGTTGACGCTCGTTCCTTTCCCAAATATTGTTGCTCATTTTGGACGCAGATTGTTCGTTGTTCCTGTGGCAGCACACATCGGTACGTGTGACACCCCGGGAACGAAGAACAACAGCGTTCCTGCGTCCTCCGGCAACGAAATTGGAGTGACGTTAATGCGGCTGCTCTCCGCCCCTCCGCTTCTATTGGCTGCCTGCTTTGTGACGTCACTGTGACGCCGCACGAACCTCCCCCTTAAAAAAAAGTTTGTTCGCCGGCCACAGCGACATCGTTAGGAAGGTATGTGCGTGTGACGCGTACTAGCGATATTGTTCACCACGGGCAGCGATTTGCCCGTGATGCACGCACGACGGGGGCAGGTGCGATCGCTAGCGATGTCGCAGCATGTAAAGCGGCCTTAAGCCATGACGATTTCATGGTGTTAGATGTGTCAATGCATTATTTTGGCAGACACTTATCAGTCCCCCGCCCATCAACTTTGACCAGCATTTTATTCGGATGATGCCAATGTATGTAAAGCGCTGTGGGAGTAATAGCTCTATATAAATAAATAAATATTAATATATTATATTTTACTTAGAATTGATGATCATGTAGACCTGGCCATACAATCTAATGATGCGCGATCCATCTAACCTCTCCCTAGCCATTTTCATTTTTTTTTTTTTTTTGCACTTTTTTTTCCCACTTCCTTTTCAAAGCTTCAATTTTTTTTTTAATTTTTTTTTTTTATATTTATCCATCAACATAGTTGTAGGAGTGCTTTTTTTTTTATTGTACAATGAGTTGCAGATGACGCCGTAAATTTTACCATATAATGTATCAAAAATCGGGGAAAAAAGTTTGAAGTGCAATTAAATAGTTAAAATATAAAAAGGCAATGCTGGGTTAGTTTGTTGTTTTTTACCACGTGCGTTGGTGTGGTACAAATTAACCTGAAAACCTGATTCTGCAGGTCAGTACGTCTAACGCAATACCAAATTTGCATAGGGTTTGTTTTTTTTTTTTTTTTTTTTTTTTTTTTTTTTTTTTTAATAATTAAAAAAAAAAAATAGAATAGAAATTTTTAAAAAAAGTCTCCATTTTCTGGTACCTGTTAGATATATTTTTTAATTTTTCCACCATTAAAGCTGTAAGAGCTTGTTTCTCCATGATGAGGTTTACGTCAGCATCATTGGGGGGGGGGGGGGAGTACATGCCACGTTTTGATCTTTTTATTTGCAATTTCTTTTGGGTTTGTGGCAGCAAACAAAGCAAGAAAAAAATGCTATTTTTTTTTTCTTTAGTTTTCACAGTACCATTCAATTTTATATTTTGCAACACCTGACCTAATAAATGTGGAAGTACCACTTCTTATTTTTTTTTTTTATTTTCCCCTTCCTTTTTCATTAGGGGGTAATGGGTGGTAAAAAGAGAGAAAAAGATGTGTATGTACGGTATGTATGTATTGTGTGTATGTATATATGTGTGTGTATATATGTGTATGTATACATGTGTGTGTGTGTGTGTGTGTGTATGTATGTATGTATGTATGTGTGTATATATATATAATATATATATATATATATATAATATATATATATATATATATATATATATATATATATATATATATATATATATATATATATATATAGATAGATAATCATAATAAATATATATATATATATTATCATGATTGTGATTATTTTATGATTATTATTTTTTTTTTCTCTTTGCACATATATTTCTGGAAACTTGTATTTTCTGCTTTAATATTAAGGACTTGAACCAGCAATTGCTTGTTTATTGTTTTAAGCTGCAGTTAATATTGCAGTATATAGAGACAAGCTGTGGGCTGGGCTTCACATGATGATGAACATGGCCTTCAGCAGAATTTTACAATCGGCACCCCATAGTTACAATGCAGGAGGCCCATGGGAACCGTTGTGATAGAAATGGTTAAACAGCAACAATTAAAGCAGGCTACAGTCGCTGCTGTTACAGGCAGATGCCGGCTGTGTTGCAGGCTCAGCTCCTGAGCCCGTAATATGCATGAGAACCCGACGTATCTTGGGTTAAAGGGGTTCTCCTGGAATATAGAGAAAATAAAAAAAACTCCTTCTATGAGCCCTTTCTCCTAACATTCTAGGATTAGTTTATAAGACGGGAGTTTATTCATAATGATGATTTTCTTTGTTTTTTTGTTTTTATTAATCCCAGAGAGCCCCCTTTAGCCCCTATTTGGTTTTTGTATTGCAGACTAGAATGAAAGTACTTTCTCTGATCAGCACATTGGGTTTGTGTTGTGTTTTTTTTTTTTTTTTGTTTTTTTTTTCTTTTTTCTTTCATATCCCGCCAATAAATTGTATATGAAATAATGTGGGTTTGAATAATGAAATCCGACTGATAATTGCAATAAAATGACGAAATAATTAAAAACACCACAGGTGTGCTGTCCGAAGAAAGTAACCAAGCTGACTTGCAGAATGGCTGGAACTCTAGTGGCGCTGCCTAATGTCTGCGTGGCGTCTCCCAACCCCCTCGAATCTTTCAATCTTCCGTTTCATTATACAGATTAGCCATTTGGAAATTAACCTCTGTTCTGCATGAATTATTACTGCTACTAATTATTATTTCTAACGCTGCGATGGCACAACATGCAAGATATGTATTAAATAAAAAAAAGCCCTGCCTTTTGTGATTACTTGTTTGCTGATGATACTGTGTAATTGTCGATGTTTGGAGCATTCGAACGTTTCTCTTGAGCTGACCGAAACCAATAAACTCTTAATTTAGTCAACATTATCTTGGCCACCATCAGTCGTACTAATGATCAGACCATCAAGATGCCAGAATAAAACAGAAAAATTCAGGACATTGGGATTTAAAATAAAAATATTGTTCTCGAAACGTGGAACCATCTGGTTTAGTCTTGTAAGATCAGTGAACACACACACTTAAAGCTTTAACATACCAAGGATACACTTTACGCCTGAAACGCGGCAGTTTTTTAAGTGTTTGGACACTTTTTTTTTTTTTGTAATATTTGATTCACCGGATTGTAGTGCTGCTATTTCTTCCTTTCCCCCATTGTATGCTTAAAGGGAACCTGTCATCAGAAATTTCGCCCAAAACCTAAAAGATTCCCCCTCTGCAGCTCCTGGGCTGCATTCTAGGAAGGTCCCTGTTATTATTGTGCCCCATGTGAGACCAAAATAAAGCCTTTATAAAGTTCTACCTTTTTGTATGCAGCTTCTGTAAATCCGTCACGGGGGCGGGCTTTCTGGCGTCCGTTATTCTGCCCCCTGGTCCTGTATGCCGCCCCCATCGCTCCTTTCCATATCTGATGCACCGCCCACTGCTCCAGCCATCCCCGCGCATGCCCAGTGCCAGTCTCACGGGACTGAGCAGTGTGACCGCTGGTGACATGTGCGCAGGCAAGTGATTATGGACGGGACTGTGACTGTTATCAGCAAGTACCCGGCCATAATCTCTTGAGCGCGCAAACCTCTCCAGCGGTCACACTGAGCTCAGTGTAGATGCTAGACTGTATGGGCTGCTTCCAGGGATGACGTCCCTTTGTCATGTGATAGGGGCGTGTTCGAAATACTATCACGTGACAAAGGGACGTCATTCCTGGAAGCAGCCCATACAGTCTAGCATCTACACTGAGCTCAGTGTGAATGCTGGAGAGATTTGCGCGCTCACGAGATTATGGCCGGGTGCTTGCTGATAACAGTCACAGTCCCGTCCATAATCACTTGCCTGCGCACACGTCACCAGCGGTCACACTGCTCAGTCCCGTGAGACTGGCACTGGGCATGCGTGGGGATGGCTGGAGCAGTGGGCGGTGCATCAGATATGGAAAGGAGCGATGGGGGCGGCATACAGGACCAGGAGGCAGAATAACGGACGGCAGAGAGCCCGCCCCCGTGACGGATTTACAGAAGCTGCATACAAAAAGGTAGAACTTTATAAAGGCTTTATTTTGGTCTCACATGGGGCACAATAATAACAGGGACCTTCCTAGAATGCAGCCCAGGAGCTGCAGAGGGGGAATCTTTTAGCTTTTGGGCGAAATTTCTGATGACAGGTTCCCTTTAAAGCTTTACTTTTGAGACTTCCCAGCTTTCTGTAACTGTATAGTTGTGTAGCTTATTATGTAATTGGTGTATAGGGGAAGTGTGTGGCTGTACGCGTAAGTTTGTATCTTTCTAACATTGCATCTTTCTAACATTGCCGGGACATTGGCTGCTATGGGGGCATACTATACACCTGCAACAATCAAAATAAAAAGTTACAATATCGCTGCAAACTGATCTCGCGTTACATAGTGATAGTTGACTTTGTGGATCTTTCCCCATTTCCCTACTGCATCTCTGGAGCTCAGCCACAGTGATCTTGGGGTTCTTCTTTACCGCTCTCACCAACGCTCTTCTCCCACGATTGCTCAGTTTGGACTGTACGGCAAGGTCTAGGAAGAGTTCTGGTGGTCCCAAATTTCTTCTATTTAAGGATTATGGAGGCCACTGTGCTTTTAGGAACCTTGAGTACTGCAGATAAATTTTGGAACCTTGGCCAGATCTGTGGCGTTTCAAAGTGATTCCCTACTTATTTATAATAGGTGCTAAATTCTGAAGTGGGGAATCCCTTCGAAACGCATCAATAAAGCACCTTTTCTCTTATACTATGGTTTGGACCATTTTCTTATGCACAGCAGCTCTGATTGACCCACGTTTGACCAGGTTCCTGTTTGTTCCATAGACTTTTCTGGCATAAGGATATCCTTGCAGAATTGTTTAAAATCTGCAAGAAAATATGCAGCATAAAACACATGTGTATAGAGCCTTAAGGCCGTGTGCCCATGGGAGATCATACCTGCGGACTTTTCTGCAGCTAGTTCCGCAGGTTCACGAAGTAACTCCTCGGAATCCGCAGCTATCCATTGCTGCAGTATTTCTGCGGGAAACCTGCGAAAACAGTGCGGATTTCATGCGTAATTCCTGCGGATTTCCCACCCTGTATCTTCATAATGGAAAGGCAGGAATTCCGCAGATAATTCTGCATGAATAATTGTCATGCGGTTACGTGCAGCTGCGGGAAATCCGCAGCGTTTTCCGCAGCAGCTGCAAATACTGCAGCGTTGATACAGCACTCCCCAAATCCCATAGGATAACATGGAGAGTGTCTGTACTTGCGTAAACCCGCTAATTTATTTGGAAAATCTAGAAAATCTGTGGGTTTTCCGCAGCAAAATCCGCAGTTACTGTCTCCCGTGGACACATGGCCTAAAGGTGCTAATTTCCCAGATGTCCGTGTGGACCGGTGTCCTGGCAGCTCAACTTTTGGCTTGAGATCTACTCTGGAGATCATTTCCTATGTCAGCAAGTGACGAGTGCGGTGTAAAGGGGGTTGACTGAAAGGTATAGCTAAACACCTAAGCCAGCCCCCTTCTCTGTTTATAAGAAGGGGGCTGGTTTATGATGCGTATGTGCATTTCGCCTACAGGATACTTACTGAAATTTTCCTGATATATACTCAAATTGTCTCTCCAGTAAAGGAGACAAACTCTAGCACAGCGCCACCTATTGGAAGTAGCGATCCTAAAAGTCACAAGTGGATTTTTAACAATCCTTTGCAATATGACTCAGGATATATAAGCCAGATCAGAATCCCAATTTGCAGACACGGTGTTTCGGGGTGCTTGCCCCTGATATATACTGTAATGTTCCCATATGTCCCCTCTCCCATTCACCAGATGGAGGCCAAAATGTGTTCTTTCAGCCTCCGTCTGGCCAGTCTGCACTTGCATACAGTTTACCTGTATAGGAAAACACAAAATATTGCACTTTCCCATACAGAGGGCCACGGCAAAGAATTGCGTACCACAGGGTGTACCTTTTCTTTACAATGGATCCCTATGGTGGACGGATGCCTTGGCACCCATCCTCTATTGGACGCATACGTGGAAGCCTATGTGCCTGACATAAGGGAACAAATGTAATTTGGAGCCAGTTTTAGTTTTTTCAATTGTCTAGTCTGCATGCCTCTCTTACACACAGCACCGACTTCCTCCTGTGCTGAGCAAGAGCTGAACTGCGGAGACCCAGGACCACCCTGACATCTAAACGTCATGACTGAAATGATCATTCAAGTATGTTAATAAGTTCAATACTTTTTTTTTTTTTTATAGAATCATAGAATGGTAGAGTTGGAAGGGACCTCAAGGGCCATCGGGTCCAACCCCCTGTGAGTCCAGGCTTTCCTAAATCATCCCATGTTTATCCAG
>NC_134360.1:181143535-181158535 GCF_048569485.1 Anomaloglossus baeobatrachus | reverse complement strand
TGAATTGAGTAGAGCTGAGCTGCAATACCTCCAGATGCTACAAATGCCTCCAGATGCTAGAAACAAGATCGACCAGACTGAAGTGTTAAACATTCTACAAGAATGCTAGACTTTTATTTTTTTTTTTTGTATATTGCTTTGTATTTATAAGGTTTTTATAGTTTTTGTAAAGTTTACTTTGTTTCCAAAAGAAAAGACAGCCATAGATGAGATGACTTCCAAATAATTGTAATGGTATAATTCATCAATCTAGCTTTCATGCTGCTAGAATATCCGTCGGCCTCCTGAAGAACCCAACTACATTAGTGATGAGCGAGCACTACCATGCTTGGGTGCTTGGTACTCGTAATCAGCAGGCTATAATATCCATCAGCCTCCTGAAAACTTAACTACAACCTAACTACATTAGTGATGAGCGAGCACTACCATGCTTGGGTACACGGTACTCGTAACCAGAAGACTATAATATCTATCCTCCTGAAGAACCTAACTACATTAGTGATAAGCGAGCACTACCATGCTTGGGTGCACGGTACTCGTAACCAGAAGACTATAATATCCATCCTCCTGAAGAACCTAACTACATTAGTGAGGAGTGAGCACTACCATGCTTGGGTGCACGGTACTCCTAACCAGAAGACTATAATATCTATCCTCCTGAAGAACCTAACTGCATTAGTGTTGAGCGAGCACTACCATGCTTGGGTGCTCAGTACTTGTAACGCGCAGCTTAAAATATTCCTCGGTCTCCTGAAGAACCTAACTACATTAGTGATGACCAGCCAGTACCATGCTCAGGTGCTCAGTACTCGTAACGAGCAGTTGGATGCTCGGATGGGCGCGATTCGAATACCCATGCATAAAGGAAGTCAATGGGGAACTCTAGGATTTTTCCAGGAAATCTTCTGGAAAAATACTCGTTCCCCTTTGACTTCCATTACACTCCAGGTACTCGAGTCGTGCCTATCCGAGCATCCAGCTGCTTGTTTTGAGTACCGAGCTCCCGAGCATGGTAATGCTCGCTCATCACTAATGACAATACATACTCTATAGAAGTAGGTTGATGGTTGAACGATCAACTGGTGAACGATCATTTCCCAGGCACAGCCAGGCACGTTAGTTGTATGACATAATGGGCCAATATGTACTGTCATACATGTTCAATGACATCGGATGAAAGGCGAATGGGAAATGTTATCTCAAATATTTTGTTTCATACACGGACAATGTTATTCCAGAGCCCGTCCGTGTTGGATCAGTCAACTCAAATGTTCGTTCACCTAGTAAGTTGGTTATGGTTGAAATTGGCCACTTTCACCATTTTAGGTCACATGTAAAGTCCATGTGTAAAATATTTAAACATGTAAGATCTGCTTTTATAATATTTAGAGACAGAGGGCTGTATTGTGCATGTGTTTGTTGTGGACTGCAGATTTTAGCATCCACATTGTGGTCCTGTGCTGATGCTGGCTGGATTATTGTGTCACCGGGGCTCTGATAAGAGCTGTTTATAACCTTGGCTCAGACCATGGCCTAATCAGAAAGCAGCACATTTCCAGTGAGCGGCTGATAAGAAGTCACCCTTATCGCTAACACAGAGGCAGCATCAGAACAGCATTATTATGTGGAGATGCCCCTGTCCCTCCATCCCACCCCTTCTCCAGCTCCAGGGAGATCTTCCAAACATCATCAATCTGCTGGGACAGATGGGCTGTGAAGAGGATAGACCCATTCACAGCCAGAAATTCACAGCAGAAATGTATCTTCTGCATAAAACGTGCATAACATTGACCCTGGACCAAAATGGGTCACATAAGAATAGATTGCACAATACTGCATTAACCTGCTGCTGATTCACCGCCCGTGGTAATTTATATGATCTGCTCTAAATACGGCACAGCATGGCTTATGACACCGCACTAATGCAATATATGTGCTTACTGAAATGCACTTTCTTAGAAGTCAAGCAACTAATATTAAAATAATTGCTTATTTCTATAGATGGCAGAACAACGAGACCTTGCATCCTTTATATGAGAATAAATGCAGTTTTTAAAATATTCAGTAATGGCTAAGGAATTTTCTGAATGGGTAGTCACACCTTCCAATTTCCTAGTCACGTGAGGTTGCCCAGTTATGTACAAAACCAATATGCCACAAAAAGTGGCCTTTTGACCTTTAAATCCTATAAAATGCCTGTTCATGGGCAATCGGTAGTGAATGGACATCTGCACAAATCTGGCTTCTTTATCTTAGAAGATGTTCCTGGGCTCCACTTACATGATGGCTTTATACCATACTTAGTTAAAGGGAACCGGACAACTGATACATGCTGCCAAAAACTTGGGCGACATAACCAGGCACTGGCTGTGTTATCCTTGCCAGGTATGTTTCAGTCTAAAATGATACGAGGTTTCAGCGAAAAACATACTCTAATAGCCGCCAGGCACTAAGCAATACTGAAGAGTAGTGGGACAGACAGTGACTGACAGGTCTCTACTACATGCACGTATAGGCCCAAAACCGGTCAGTCCAGGCTGGCGGGTGGGGAGAAGCCAACAGAGTCTCGCCTGTCTGACTACTCTACAGTGCGGCTTGGTTCAGGTCAGTCCAGGCTAGCGGGCAGGGAGAAGCCACCAGGGACTCGCCTGTCTGACTACTCTACTAGTTCCTGTCAGCTTTTAAAGTATGTTTTGCTCTGAAACCCCAAACATACCAGCCAGTGCCTGATATGTCACCCACATCCTTGGCAGCATGTATCCACTATCACATGCCCCTTAACAACACAGTATATCAAAACCAGTTAGAAAGCCAGAACATCACTGGTGTATAAGGTGATTTTCCGAGTCAGGCTACCTCATGCAGACAAGTGTGCCACCAAATATTATAGGGAATATGTAGGGAAAAGCCTCCATTATCCAACATTCAACGAGGCATGCCAATTTAGATAGATATATCTTTATTATTTTTTTATTTTTTTTTCTTCAATCCTACAAATTAAAATTGTGCATCTCCAAGTGCTTTTATGTCCCCACCATGGCTATTTACAGCTGAAAGCTAAATAAAACAGGCAGAGTGGTTTAACCCTTATCCACTGTATAAGTAGCTAACAATTAGGCTAAATTAATCTGATATTTGTAAGATCTAAAATATGCATTAGGATGACTGTTTATGTTTGGTTTTTATATATATATATATATATATATATATATATATATATATATATATATATATATATATATATATATATATATATATATATATATATATATAATTGATATATATATATATATATAACAACCCACTGTTTAATATGTAAAGTTGTAAAGTGGTGGTTAGACTGTGTTTCCAGTATTTAAGTTAAAATGTTCGTAATGATGATGACTTTTGTACTATCATTACTGTAGGTGGTGACCTCTCTGAGCTTTTATGTTTGAGACAAGCACCTAAAATTACAAAAAAAAAAAAGAGAAAAATTTCAGCTCACCGCTCCAAAGCAAGTTTCTCCAACTTCTGGTCCGGTGCACGGAACAAGTGGCTTGGCTTCCACAGCTGTATCTTCAGTCACATTGAGGGGAGAAGGGGGGAAGAGAAGATCCAGCACCTACGTAATAAAAATTATCCTTTATTCAAAATTCATAAAAGGTTAAATCCAACCAATTGCAAGATATAAATTACGCTTTACGCGTTTCGGAGAAGAGGGACTCCTTATTCACAATTGTTGCTTATGAATAAGGAGTCCATCTTCTCCGAAATGCGTAAAGCGTAATTTATATCTTGCAATTGGTTGGATTTAACCTCTTATGAATTTTGAACAAAGGATCATTTTTATTACGTCGGTGCTGGATCTTCTCTCCCCCTCACCTAAAATTACATTGGTGGGTGGGGGAGGGATAGTCTTAAACAAGATCTGTCACCACGTTAAGTATCCAGTTTTTGCTTTTATTTTATTCTTGCGGCTCTCCTTATTATGTTGATTTTAGTTTGCTTGTTTTGTTTTTTATTAAATCCATCACACAGTTCTAGCTATATGGTCCTTTTTATTTGCGTCTCATTTTTATGGTCCTTATCAAGAAGTTGTGGTTCGCAGTTAAATTATGCAGAACCGTGCAAAGACATGGCCCCAAAGAATCACATAAGCCCGCACCTCTTTGGTAAAGACCACAAATATTAGCACTAAATAAGAAGGCCCATTTCTCTGTAATTGTATGGCGGTTTAAAAATAAAAAATTAAATAAAAATGAAATTTGCAGGAGTGGAGGAACTGGAATAAAGTGAAGAAAAAAACAATCTACTTTTGAACTGAAGGTAGATGAAGATGGCCAGCTTGCATAATATGATGGAACTGTAGATCTGTCATGGTGGGGAACTGGCTTGTATTACAAGAGGTATTTTATTTTTGAAAGTTTTGCTGTATTTGTGTAAGACCAGTTCACAAACCTGATATTCATGATTGAGTATGGCTCACGATGTTGGGACCGGCCGGAGGTTTCCTGACCCGACCTCCCTCACCGTTCTCATATATGCCTCTGCTGCTGTTGTGTTTGAGTCAGGAGACCCGCTACCGGTCTGGAGATGGTAGCCCATACTCAGGCCAGTTTCATAGTCTAACATTCGCGATCTAAGGGGCCCTTTGCACACTACAACATCGCAAGCCGTTGCTGCGATGCCGAGCGCAATAGTCCCCGCCCCCGTCGCAGCTGCGATATTTTGTGATAGTTGCCGTAGCAAATATTATCGCTACGGCAGCTTCACATGCACTTACCTGCCCTGCAACATCGCTGTGGCCGGGGACCCGTCTCCTTCCTAAGGGGGCAGGTTGTGTGGCGTCACAGCGACGTCACACAGCAGGCGGCCAATAGAAGCGGAGGGGCGGAGATGAGCGGGACGTAAACATCCCGCCCACCCTCTTCCTTCCTCATTGCAGACGGGACACAGGTAGGAGATGTTCCTCGCTCCTGCGACTTCATAGACAGCGATGTGTGCTGCCGCAGGAACGAGGAACAACATTGTACCGTAGCTGCAGTGAAATAATGAAAATGACCGACACTGCACCGATCATACGATACCGACGCTTTTGCGCTCGGTAATCGTAGTTAAAACGATTTACACACTACGATGTCGAGAGCGACGCCAAAAGTGCGTCACTTTCGATTTGACCCCACCGACATCGCACCTGCGATGTCGTAGTGTGCAAAGGGCCCCTTAGTGGTGTGGCTTCTTCTGAAGTTCTATTGCTGACTCAAAGCCTCAGTAGACAATATTCTCTGTTGATAACTATTGACTGCTTTGTGTTTCCCTGCTATGTAAGTTGGGCATGTTTTATGATGAAGCCTCCATAACGTGGCAGGTTCATGGCGACGTATATTTATTCGAGTCTTTGTATTCTTATACAGATTTATATTGCTCTGCTAATTATTGCCTTAGTTGCCATCTAATTATTTTCACTTGAAATGAGCAATTAAAATTAGTAAGTAATTACATTTTGCGTGTAGTTAGCATGTATGTAAATCCCACTCTGGAGACACTTAAAGACAACTGCCGTTAATGTGTCATTATCAGACGTAGCGCTGTTATGTAGTCTCAGCTGTAATCTGCAGAGTGACAATTTTGGACCTAAACTAAGCCCCTTACTTATTAAATCTTACGACTAGAAATAACTACAAGGAACTGAATGGCTTGGATTTCTTGCATTATATTTGAAATATCACAAACATCCCACGTGACTGGTCGAAACTATAACCTGAAAACTACAATCGCAAAATATTTGGTAAATTTGAGGTCCTAACTAGATATGAGTGAACCAAACAAACGTTTGGTGTTCGTACCAAACACAGACTTTACCAAAAAGAACAGAGTTTGGGTGCTTTTTACGTATGCTGACCACTCTTGCGAGCATCACGGTGCTCGGGTACACTCGGTGCCCAGCCTAGTGCGAGCCACTTGTAGTGTTTGAAAGGTTCACACTGGGGGTAACAGCATGATCGGACGTAGCGTGTACAAAAAAAAATTGGAAAAACTCCACCTACCTACCCCCGGAAGTGATCTGTTTATGGCTGGCTGTATGTGGGCAGAGACCCAAACTGCTCAACTAGTGACATCCATTGAGATTCAGGTCAAGCCGGGCCCCAAACCGGACTTTAGATAAAGTCCGGCTGAACCTGCCAAACCAAACTTCCACGGGTTCACTCATGTCTAGTCCTAACAAGGAACCTGTTGTCGGATTTGGATTACTTGCCACGGTTGTCTAATAAAAGGCTACAAGAATGACTGGCCATAGAAGTTGCCTATATATGACCAATACATTTTTATATATCTCTTTATAGTAGGGTGTGAATGGGAAACAAACAAAAAAAATCCCAGGTACAAGTGATTTTTCTGTTGCAAAAGGGGCTGGTTTCTGAAAATTTTGTGCATTTGCGTTTTCTCAATGCTTAATTTACTTGGATTGTCTTAATTTTAAAAAAAAATTCTATTCTAACTTTTAATGTTAAGGGCTGTGAAAATTTTGAAGCAGCGTTGAGAAGTTTTTCCAACCAAGGGAAATGATTTACATCGATCATTACTGATCCTTTTTCATTGCCACAATATTATCAAATATCTTTACTGGATCGATGATGATCATTTTGTCCAGGCCAATCCATGAAGACTTATTCCTTGTTTTTACAGTATCTAGGTATTTGCTTGTTTATCGTACCCAAACTTTTTTTTTTTTTCTTTTCGTATAGTACAGGGTTATCCTCTTTTACCTATCGGAGCAGCTGTGTAACCCAGTATCCTCACTATAAGGCTATGTGTCCACGGTAGAATGTACCTGCGGATTTTTCTGCATGAAAATCCGCGACTTTCGCGGCAAATCTGCACCTTTTTTTTGCTGCGAATTTGCCGCGGATTTTGATGCGGATTTTTTTTTTTTCCCCATTCTATACCCAAAATCCGCACCAAAATCCGCAACAATAATTGACATGCTGCAGATTTTTCCGGATCAAAATCCGCGTCAAATCCGCCGCGAAAAATCCGCAGCAAGGACACAGCATTTCCAAAATGCCATTGAAATGGCTTGGAAGTGGAAGATTTTCGGAAAATCCGCGGCTTTTCCGCGAGAAATCCGCGGCAAAATCCGCAGCGTGGGCACATAGCCTTAAACCAATGAATGCCCTAGCGTAGTCATATGTTATCAGTCACAACATATTTTCTTGCTTTTGTTCATCGAGAAGAATATAGATAAGATGAGAAGAGTTCTGCAAGGTGGAGATGCTAAACCCCAGACCATTTACACATATAAAGGTTTACAACATTATAAAATGTGTATATGCAATTTATTGGGCTGTAAAACCTCTGATGTAAAGTATATATTTGAATAATGTTTTATTTCACGGAGAATACATGGCAGCCGTCTGTAGGAAAAAATAAGATTTACCATCTCCCCCGCAGATCTCTTCTCGGATAACCCATACTCATTATTTTAGTAAATGTCCTCCGTGTGTCAGTGCCGGTGAGTGTAAAATGGACGGGTTCTGATGTTGCTCCCGCCATTATTTTAGCCACAGCCTCCCACCCTATTATGGCCTCCCCATCCAGAACAATAATATTGGCATCACTTTCTTCTGCACTCTTCTAAATCACTGGGTCGTGATAAATGCAGAAGCCGTGCCAAGAGCCAAGCCTTCTACAGTAGTGGAAAAATTTCCATTAAGGAATTGTTGCACGTTTTTTTTTCTTTCCAGTCGTAGATTTACAAAGAAAGGAAAAAAAAAAAATCCAAGTTAATTATAGATCACTGAAGACAAGCCAGTTGTATGTGGTGGCATGGTCTATAACCGTGGCTTGTTTTCCGGTAGGTGTCGGTCTCCTCCTGCTTGTGACTTGAGTTGGTGTCCTCAATGGTAACCCACCATTCATTTTGTGCTAGTCATCTTTTGAGAAGTCTGTGTGTGATTTGTGTAATGAGTATCTGTGGCTGCATCCTCTTCAGGCTCTGACCTTTTCACAGCTCGTTATAATCAGACGTGGTTGTGTCAGTAACGCCTCCTCACGGGATGTCTCCCACTTTAATTGTGCTACTACCCTGAGGCTGGGATTAAAGGGACGATTCATTCCACACCTCACATCCCAGGAGTCTATACATGTCCACCGTATCCTCCAAAGGATACGCACAATGAACGCTGCAGTGACACTTTCAACTCCAGCACTCAAATAGATTGCTAGCTTCTCTGCCTTTTGGCTTGGATGACTTTAATATGCTGTGACATAGTCTTGCTGAATAAAATGGGTCACCGCACAAGGTCACGGCAATTCTAGGGGTCTCACATGACATCTGTCATTTCGGGCTATGGTGGTCTCTGAAGTGGGACGTGGCAAATGCAGATATTAACATATTTATGGGTTGTGGGCACATACTGGAGATAGCACTCTCCTGACCCGGGACAATTAAGATGTATGACTGGAGCTGAGTGATTGTATGTATACCGAGCCGTAGAGAGGATGCCCGTCCAGAGGCGGGATGACTACTCACAAGACATCAAGTTGTTTAAGTTCACCAGGCTCCTTAAGATCACTGTGTAAAGGAATAAGCGTAATAGGAGCATATTGTGTTATTGAGGCCTGTACTGGGTATTCTCTGCCAGGGAGATAATCTGATTATTGCTCTCACTATTTAATGCCGGTCTGGGAGGCAGCTGGTGATGTTTTAATGAAGCTGGAATTGTATAGTCGGCAGCGCAGGATAATCAGAAGCTGCAGAGTCAGAATCAAATTAATAATTCATGTCATTAAAGTGTGTAATTAATTCGAACAGTCCAGATGAGGGAAAACCTTTTCAGCTTTAGAAATGTATCCCGAGGGTTTGGAGAGATGTGCCAGGCGGACACGCAGTCTGTGCAGGGGTGGGGGGAGTCTGGTGGTAGAAATACTAGCCCCGGTCCTTTTGTTCTAGACGTTATTTTATAGATGGCACATTCCTTCAGTTTACAGAGTGGCTCCTTGGATCACCTCTGCGAGCACCGACCAGTGTCCTCCGATATATCCTCTGTATAGACGTGGTTGTAGACTCTGTTTTCTAACCATCTGTACCTTAATGGGGATGTCCGAACCTTATGACACCATGGCTTTTCCGATTTGAAAGAGAAAGCAGAAAAAAATCTGGTCATTAACGTTATTGGGACATCTATTAAACCAAAAAATGTCTAGATACCGAGTGTCGCTATCTGACACGTCACACAGATTGGTCTCGCTCGCTGCTGTGCTTCTATTCCTGGACAATTTATCAGCCTGGGACACCTATTTGTAGTGCAAGTTGAATATAGTAGTAAGGACTTATTCAGACTTTGTTTTTCACGTACAAGTTCTATCTGTATGTTTCACAGAACTCGTACCTCGTATAGTTTTATAGGGCCGTCATCATGTTAGTATTTTTGCAGACCAAGAGGTCCTCACAAAGTCTCGAGGACATGTCAACTTTTTATCTGACTTATGAACGAAACTTGGCAATTCAAATCTATGGGTCTGCAAAAAAGATTGGACAGCACTCCGATGCTATCTGTGTGATTTTCAGGTTTGTTTGATAAAAGAAGATTCAGAAAACGTCTCATGCACAAAAAATAAGATGAAACTGATGGTAAAAACTGATACCTTGACAAGCACTGAGAATAGTATTAAAATAGATCAATTTTTTTGCATATTAGAAATATTAATACTATCTGAATGAGCTCTTAGCATGTGTGGATGTGTGTGGGTGGTTGTGTGGATGTGGAGTGACGCTCACTTTTTGTGATCCCTATGAACCCAAGTGCTTTCCAGTAATGAAAAAATGTTCTGTATGATTGTCAATATAGAAGTTGGATCCAGGTGGTCGTCTACTACTAGGACAACCACTTCTCATTCCCCATGTTCGGCACTATTAAATAAAATATCTTATTCTCCCCTCCCATGCCGACACAGTTCTGGCCCTCACTTGAGGTTGTGACATCACGGGAGCCCTGCACCATTCACAGCTGGCTTTAGTTTCCCCTTCCTGTTGATTTATGTATACATATAACTATTTTGAGAGGGGAGCCGGCGGTGTTTGGGCACGGGACTCACGTGAACATTGGAACTGCACCAACATGTGAGTGGAGTATAAGCTTTTTAATCAGTCCAAACATGGGGAACCAGAAGGTGATGGTATGGGAAGGATGATGGGTATTGGAATCAAGATTGCTAATTAATCTTTTTTGTGAATTTTTTTTTTTTTATGGACACATTGGGAAATCATAATAAATCATTATGATTATAAGTGATCCATGTCTACAGCCCATAATTCTGATATGAGACATAACTTGCATTCACTGTAAACTGTAGAGTCATGATAATTACCATCAAAATAATCTGTATAAGTTTCTACCCTTTCAAAAAAAATCATGGACGCCTTAATATTTTTTCGTGGACAGGAGGGAAAAAAGTGACCAATTCTTATGGACAATCCTTGAATTTCTGACAGTACTCCAACCCAAATAGGTGTAGACGCTGGAATAGACATGGACAGATGCTGATGCCTTGGTGTATACATGTGCTCCTCACATCATGACAGCTACAGTCTCATTGTCTTGGGAGTAGACCGTAATGGCTGATTTTGCTGTGTTGTTAACTGTAGTTTTTCATATCACATATATATATATATATATAAGATTAGTTGATGTTTATGGTGTGTTCGCTTGTGTGTATTTAGATAAAAAACAGTGTTGTTGGCCCAAGTTCTTGTTCCATTTCTAGTGGTCGTAAGATGCTAGGTCTATGGGTTTCTTTTATTTGGTGTTTGCCGAGTCAATACTGGCAATGGCCTTCATTACACGTTGGGTCTTGTGTAATTGAATTGTCTTTAAGCAAATGGCTGCCTTGTTGGTAAAATCAGCCAACCAGAGTTCAGGTTTCTGTCGTTAAAACCCCACTTGAAAATGAGACCGTGATTCTCATAGGTTGCTGCAAAATTTATTTTTTTAATGTCCCTGAGAGAGTTTTAAAGCCATTTGTGTTTGGGGAATTTTAATTTTTCAAATTACCAAGTACATATTTGTCTTCTGCTAGTATAAATATTTTTGCATACCTGTCAAATGATATATGTACAGTCCTCACACAGAAACCTGCTTTACTGTCCCTTCTGCCAGCTCCTTCCTCTGCTCCAGGCTACGAGCCTCCTCGGTTCTCCTGATTCATATCTTCCTAGGCCGGCATTCCGGCATCTCACATCCGATATCCCCTCCTCACCTAGCCTGTAGCATCCACGCCATTCAGAAGCCCTCATCTGCTCCAGATGTGGCTTAATTTACTGCGACTCTACTAATTACTGTAATTAAGGATTAATTACTGTTAATTACTTTCACATAAACTCAACGCCAGTCAAAAGTGCATAGCCTTGTGAAGCTGCCACACACACATACATACGAACACATGATGCTGCATATTACCCATAGCAATATAAAGGGTTTCGGCAGCTGGGACATGGTGTCACTTTACTGTCACCTCAACTTGTCTTGTGCAATGACTGGTAACAAGAAGGCCTCCCCCAGTGTCTCCACTCAAATGCCAGGAAAATAACTTTGCTAACAAGATGATTGGCATTAAAGAGCCCACACAAAAAGGCAAGACCCTCTATAATGGCTCAAGCAGAAGCATAGATAGGGGTTAGGTTCAGGGGGGCAAAACGTCTGAGTGGGCCCCTAACCAGTTAACCCTGATGACAACTATGGTGGCGCAGCTTAATGGTGGCTGTAGGAGAACCTCAACAGATGCCCTCGATGTTCTTGGAAAAAAATCTCTATACGAAGAACAACACTATTACTGCCATATGGTGACCATATAGTGGTAGATGCCTGTCCTGCAGAGAATGTAAGAGATTACAGTTTAGTTATAAATGGGTACTTATAGCTGACATTCTTACTGATGAAGTCGTTCACTTTTTCCATCTCTTCTATCTGGCCCAGACCGACACGACAACTTTTCCCACCTCGACTCATCCACAGAAATTAGAACAAAGACACATGGCCACCTCAGTAGCCCTCACACTGTATTATGAACCCCTAAGTAGCCCTTACTCTTTATCACTGCCCCCCTAAGTCGTCCTACTCTGTACCATGGCCCCCTTATTGTCCCTACACTGTCATGACCCTCTTACTATCACCCCTACTCTTTCATGGCCCTCTTAGTAGCCCCTGTTCTATCATGGCCCCCTTGGTAGACCCCCCCACCCCCCCACCATGTATGATGGCCTCCTCTTAGTAGTGCCCTCTCGGAGAGCCCCCTTAGTAGCTCCTACTATTTATTGGGGCCTCCTTAGTAGCCCCAACTATTTATGTAGGCCCCACTAGTAGCCCCTGTTATTTTTGCAGGGACCGCAGACATTATGGCCATAACACAATTTAAAAAGAAAAAAATAAACATGTTATACTCTCCTGAGTCCAGCAGCAGAAAGTGGCAGATCCTGGGCAGCTGAAGTGACCTTATCGTGTTGGGACTCTTCCTGTGCAAGTCACAGTGTAATAACGTCATTGTGTTGCTCCGCTCTGGACCTGCCGTTCTGTAGGTCACAGAACTAAAGCGACCTATAGTCTACAGAATAGAGAGTGGCAGTACAGGGAGATTGAGTATCCTTGCTTTGCTGCAGAGTTTAACAACATCGATGAGCTGCGCAAGTGGATATAGTTAGTGGTGCAGCTTTGGTTGGGCCCCTCAGAGCGTGTGGCCCGAGGGCCCACCCCCTCTGTCTCCTCCGGTAGCTACATTATCGGGCACTGGTGATTATATCATCACCTATCGCCTAAATAGTCTATGCATTATTTTCTACATATTTTATACTGATAAACCACAATACTAAAACTGCTGTGGGGAGAGGTAAAAAAGGCAGCTACCAACGTATAGTAGGCAGTCAGTTCTTTAAGTTTGTGTTGGAAGAAGAAAAACTGGGCAAGCGTAAGGATCTGAGACAATTCCACAAGTGCCAAGTTGTGATGACTCAGAGCATCTCCAACTTGGTGGGTTTAGTGAGGGGTTCCTGGCACATTTTTTTAATTACCTAAAGTAGTCCAGAGAAGGACATGGTTGAACCGGCAACAGAGTCATTGGTTCTCAAGTTTTATTGATGAACGTGTGAAGTGAAGGCTAGCCAATGATACTGTATCACGGAGGCGGTGTGTGACCGTGTCCAATATTCTGCTGGAAGACTTTACTCCTGGCATTTAGGTGGATGGTTCCTTGATGCACATTACCTACCTAAACATTCTTCCAGTGCAAATATACCCCTATGTGTAGTTGATTATTTCAGGTCCACAAATGAAAAGGCAAATATTCATACAAGGGTTTTTTATTATAGTATAAGAGTAAAAGATTGGTTAATCTTTGACAAGACCAACGTTTCGGCCTTGTGGCCTTTCTCAAGGTCTGTTAGTAAAGGTTGCCTGGAGGAGTATGTCAGTCAGGCTGAAACAGCTTGCAGGCTCCAAAGCTGAAGAGATAAGAGGTGATCCGCAAAAAGTCACAGGGAGCAGGGTTTTTCTCATGGACACAACATTATTTTGCTGGCAGTATTTTCAGGGATATTCTCAAACGTACAAATATACCCCTAGACAGCAGTGTCCTTTCAACAGGATAATGGGCTCATCGCATTCTATTTTGAATGATTTGAAGAACATGACTAAGAATTCAAAGGTGTTGACTTGGTCTCCATATTTTAGGGATATCTGTCCAATGTTGTATTTGTGGGATGTGCTAGAAAGTCAAGTCCCATCGATGGACTGTCTACATTCTAACATATAAGACTTCTGAACAAAATTGTGATGGAACCTTTGTGGCAAATATTACAGGACACCTTCACCTTGTGGTGTCAATGACTGGTGGCACGACAGGTGGTCTTGTAATGACTTCTCCATCATAGTTGTATGGTGAGAGGTCAATGCAACCATAAGCATAGTAAAACATCTTTGTGTGGTGATGACTTGATGCAACAATGTTGAAGGAAGAAGCTGCATAGTTCACAAGAAAATGGGTAAAGCAACTTGTAGATGACCCCTTCTGTCCGTGGACATTTGCTTGATAGCAGGTGGACAAGCGAGGGTGGCATCTGATTCATTGTAGACATTTTATTTGAGCGTGAGAGTAATTATGGTTTTTTTTTCTAGTTTAGTAATGATTGCATATTCATGTGTTGGGGAATCACATCAGTTTCACGGCATTTCCGGCATCTCCGGAGAATCTTATGTCTAGTGACTGGCAGACCATCAGAGAGGTTGGATTTCAACCCAATCCGCTCCTACAATTTCCATCCAAGATAAGCGTCATTATACGTGGTTTTTACATAGAAATGATATGTTCATTCAGTGCCGCGTTATAGATGTGTGCTGTTCGATACGACAAAAAAAAATCCTTGTCTCATTATCTTTTGGACGAAATAAGAAAAACAAAATTGGCTTGTCTGTTGTGAATGCGGAGTCGTAAGGTGTTGCTCCAGATATCTGGGATTTCAGGCCTGCCTGTGGAAAGCATTGCTAGATATGGAAAGTACAAGGATGTAACCTTGGAGTCGTGCTCGGTCCCTTATTAATATATTTTCCAGTCTCATTGATCAGATACACGTAGAAGACCATGAGTCTGAGGGACTTCGTTGAGCACATCAAAGAATGTTTGTCGTCTTTTTGTCTTCCACCGCTCTTCTCGCTCCATCTTTCTTTCTGTTTTTCCGTCTTTCCCCTCCTCTTTTATCTCCCTGCTAATCCCCCATCTCCCTCCCTCTTCCTTCTCCTCTGGCTGGATATTTTCCCAGCAGACGCCAGTAATACAGTATGTAGAGCTGTGCCCCAGCTCTCAGCATGCAGCAGACCAAATTATTCTCATGTATTCATGAAAAGCTGCCACCGATCCGTCCCTAACACAGAAATGGCCTTTGTTAGTGTTTCTCAAGTGGATTGGCACAGAGAGCGACCCATGCAATTTGGCTTCAAAAGAAAGAAAAGATTTAACCGCGTCACCTCAAGG